>NC_073309.1:36868587-37048587 GCF_027595985.1 Sorex araneus
CATTGGGGACTGGAGGGAGATTTACATGAGCAGGTGGAGAGATCCCATCCCGATGGGAACTGAGCCACATGGGAGCCCGTCCACGGCGTGGAGTCCCCTAGCCGTCCCACTGCGCAGCTCTGACCGGCACAGCGACACCAAGTCACCCCCTTCCTGCGTCTCCAGACACCAGAGGATGGGGATGATTTTCTCCCGGCCACAGCGTCATTCCCGCATCTCTCACCAGGCCACCTCCTCGCAGCCTTCCGCTCCCTTGTTTGCAGGAGAAGGGGCAGTTCCTAGGAGGAAACCGGAAAAGGGACCTGGGCAGAGGCAGGGGGGTAGGGGGTCAGCTTCATCAGTGTCCCTTCTCAGCCACCTGGCAAGATGCAGGGTGGGAAGGGGCATCTTCAGAGAGGGTCAGAGCCTGTGGGGAAACTTCTTCAGGGCAGGCTGGTACTGCACAGGCCACGTGAGCACTTTGCCCAGGAACCTTCGCCTGGGTGAAAGCAGGCGCCAAACCAGGCATCGGCTCCTAGGACTCACGCCGCCTGCTCAGGGCAATGTGGGTGCTTCATGCAGAGCCTTTCTCAGTGTTCCCCACGCTGGGGGCAAACCCGCCAGTCTGCCTAGCTGCCCTGGAGTGGGCTCAGAGAAAACGCCCACCCCACTCCCCAGGAAATGGGGACTCAGACGATTTGAAGCCGTTCCCTGAACTCAGGTGCCTGGGAGGTTGCTCAGTAGTCAGAACCGGTGCCCAGTGCAGGAGCCTGGGGCCCCCCACAGTTCCCCTGGGGTCCTCTGTGCCTTCCACTGCTGGAAGATTCGTCCGGTCCGGTGCCCTCACTCGGGTCTGGAAGCGCGGGGCCACTGCCAGGCCCCTGCTCTGCCTTCCCAGCACAGCTCGAAAAGCGAGTCGTACCAACACCGGCCATGAAGAGCTTTCTTGTGGAGAAGGGATCGTTGTCCTTCATGTCTGCCCCAGAGAGCCCACTCATCGGGCCTGGCTCCGGTGGAACTGGTCAGGAGACAAGCAGGTCCGCCTCCCCAGAAAGGCAGAAACTTCTAGAGTTGCCTAAGATCGATCCTGGCCAGCCAGGCCCCTGTAGACAGTGACTTGACAGCTGGTCATGCTAGCAGGGCCTAATGGTCAAGTGCTGCCCCTGCTGGACAGACCACGTACCACACCAGCCTCACCCCTGGGCCCTAGGCCAGGAGCCCTGCCGGAAATGCCTATCCCTCACCACCCGCTCTCTCTCCCACTTCCTCCGGGTCCCCTGGACTGTTGGGTCCAGCTCATCTGCTCTCCAGCCCTCTGTTGGCCTCTGCTGGCCTCCCCCACAGCACTTCTCTGACTGAGGCAGGAGGTCAGAGGCTCAGAGGCAGAAGGGATTTCAGATATTTGAGTTTACTCACAATGATGACTTTGAGAGATGTCAAGAGCCTAGCAAGGTCCCCGTGGCGTATTTGATATGCCAAAAGCAGTAATGATAGGTCTCATTCCCCTGACCCTGAAAGAGCCTCCCATTGTTGGGAAAGACGAGTAACGAGAGGCTGCTAAAATCTCAGGGCTGAGAGGAATAGAGACGTTACTGGTGCCCGTTCAAGTAAATCGACGGACAATGGGATGACAGTGATACAGTGATACAGTGTGATGACATCGAGGTCAGACTAGACTCTGGCCTATCTGTGTCCCCCCAATCTTGTTAAGACCCTTTACTAGTATCTGCCTCTCTGTCCTGGCCCCAGATTATACCAGACAACCACTCTCCTCCATGTGCTTCACTCTATTTCTTTTTTTTTTTGGAGGAAAATGACAATGAAGTTCAGATAATAGTCTAGAACCTAACCCTTAGTGCCCAGAATTAATGATAATATTTTCCTCATTTGCAGCAGATACTAAAATGAGAAAAGCTTCAGGGTCCTGTCCTGGGATTTGGCTGAGGGCTGCATTGTCTGTCCTATCCTGTTCTCTCTCTGTTGTGTTGCAGGTTGGCTTGTCAGGTCGGTATGGATGCCACCCCAGCGGTGGTGCAAGGCAGGCACCTTAATTACCCGGTACTATTTTTTCTGCTCCCCCGTTTCTATGTGTCATACTTGTGTATACACAACTCACACACACAGTCACACCACATCTACGACACATCGTGCACACAAAACGCTCACCATTTACACACGTCTACACACACCCCTTTGGAGAGTGCAGTTACTGCTCCGTGTCTACACTTTCTGGAGGCTTCTGAATTTACTTAGCCCTCTTTCCTTTTTCTTCTTCTTTTTTTTTCACATTTTATTTTATTTCATTAATTTATTCTTTTATTGAATCACCATGTGGAAAGTTACAAAACTTTCAGGTTTAAGTCTCAGTCATACAATGCTCAAACACCCATCCCTTCACCAGTGCACATAGTCCACCACCAAGAATCACAGTATACCTTCCCCCTCCCCCCCACCTCCCCAGCTCCACACCCCGCCTGTGTAACTGATAAATTTCATTTTATTTTCACTTTACTTTGATCGTATTCAATATTTCAACAAAAAGCTCACTATTATTGTTTGGATTTTCTCCCCGCTAAAGTCGGACCTGCTGAAAAGAAAGCATTTGATCATTTGTGGCCCTCTTTTCAGAAAAAAAAAAAGTCATCCTCTTTTCAGAGAAAACATTGCCCAGCCCACCCCCAAGAACATTCTTTTAAGTGAACAAACAGAAAAGGTCTCCCTGAGGCTACCACCACATCCGTGGATTATTCTAGGGACCCCTGGGGGAGGGAGTCCTATCATCCACTTCGGAAAAGATGGTTCAAATCTACACAAATCTCTGCTTTTCTGACCTCTCTGTGTTGGGAGACGGACCTGGCACCTGAACTCCTTGCAAGTCCGGCATCTGCCCTGTCTCCCTGCTCACCACCTGAAGAGAATTCGCATTGCTTCTCATCCTTTCCTGTTTCTAGCCACAAAGCCCCCCTCCCCCCCCCAGCCTGTCTCCTGGGGCTCACGGATGAGACTTACATGCCCTGGGGCTCTCCCCTGGGGGTCACATAATCTATAGGGTCTGAGAGCCCCCCAATCATGCCCAGAACACCCTACTATATTCCTGGGGCATTTTCCAAGAATATGAGTTTTCCTTTCCCTCAGTTCCCACCCCCCCAACACACACACACACACACACTCCAAGGCTGATACAAGCCTGGGGTGCAACCTGTCCCACCCACCCGTCCACACAGACAGGCCTCAGGGAGCCCCAGCCCACGGCCCACTCATCTCAGGCCCATTAAACCTCTCACTTTGTATTTTCTAATTCCTTTAAGAAATCCCAAACCTGTCTCCTTGGATAGAAATAAAATAAATGTAATATCTATTGCTATCGCTTAAACACAAATTATAGTATTTTTTATTAAATACTCTGTTGTCAAATGCTTGACATTCCTCATAATAGATAAAAAAGCAACTAAAACTAGTTATTTTCTGTTACCTTAGAGGCTCTGCAACGCAGTTTGTAGTGTATTTACTTGTTATGTTCTGCTTGTCGCATTTCATTATAAGCACGTGAATTATTCTCCCTATTAAATTAAAAAGTAATCTCCCCTCCCCCAGCTACTCTGGAGCTTCGATTAAGGGTGAAGGTGTGGAGATGGGGGAGCTCAGAGCAGCTGGGGATCAGGGCTCCCCTCTGCCCGGCCAAGGCCAGCCCACCCCCACTCTGAAGACAGGTCAGATCTCCATGGTGTGGCCTCTTACCCCCACTCTGATCACTCCGGTCCATTTCTACACACTCTCTCCTTCCATCCTTATACAGTAGCTGAGTGGGCTGGGGGACCTCACCCATTTTAAAGATATGGAAACAATCCCCTTCTTTCGTTGAGGTCAGGATGAAATTCAAGCCTTGCACCCTACCCTACTGTATGTCTCCATTGCTTGGAGGCTGTCAGACCCCAGGCACTTGGCAAATTTCGGGGGTGATTTCTTACTTGATTCTAAAAGCAGTTATTTGGGGGCATTACTCTTCCTCTTACCATTCTTGGACTGGAGCGATAGAACAGCGGGTAGGGCATTTGCCTTGCACGGGGCTGACCCGGGTTCGATTCTCCATCTCTCTCAGAGAGTCTGGCAAGCTACCGAGAGTATCCCGCCCGCACAGCAGAGCCTGGCAAGCTACCAGCGGTGTATTCGATATGCCAAAAACAGTAACAACAAGTCTCACAATGGAGATGTTACTGGTGCCCTCTCGAACAAATCGATGAACAATGGGACAACAGTGCTACAGTGCTTCCATTCTTAGGAGACTGTGGTTCTAGTGGTTGCCAAAGTTAGGCTTTGGGCTGAGGTCTTCTGACTTCAGATCCCAGTTCAGAAGCAGTAAGGGGGTTTCTCAGACACTTCAGGGTGACAATCTCTATCAAAAGGTAGCAAGATCTGTGTCCTCTGCCCCTGGGGGAACTGTCCTGGCTTTTCTCATACATCGCCAAGGACTGACTTGATGAAAGGATTCTGAATGCAGGGCATAAGTGTCTGATATTATGGTTTCTAATTACCCTTCCCAATTAGTCTCTTCCCTATAACCTCTCCCCACCCCAAGCCTCTGCCTGCCCCCACAGTCAAGTGAAAGTGACCAGGGCTGGGCCCTGCCCTGGCGCCTAGCCTTCCTTCCCGCCTCTGAGATGCCCTTTGCAATGTGGGACAGGGAGGGGTCTGCTTTGAGCCCAAGGGTTGGAGGGCATGGAGCCTGAGTTCCTGTTCCACTTTGGAGCCTCGGTCCCGGGGCTGTGTGCCCCCAAGCCCTGCAGTTGGAAAGGAGCTTGACCTCAGATTATCCTTTCCGGAGCCCAAGCAGTAAGCAGCTCCTGGCAGAAAGTCACAAAAGCTCAGTTTGCACATCCGTAATGCTAGAAGGACCCCCTCTAAGTGCCACCATACAAATGAGAGGGCTCTGACCCTGCTGTAACAGAGGGGGCCTCCATGCCCTGTTTTTTTTGTGTGTTTTTTTCACTCCTGCACCTGCGCATTTCGCCTGCAGGGCCCTGGGCTGACCTCTTCCTGCTATTTCATCTCAGAGAGCGTTCTCAGAGCTCCTGCTATCTTGATGTGTCTTTCAGCACCAGCCACTCCATCATCTGAGAGCTTTGTTACAACATAGCACCTCTCATCTGAGGCGGCTTCCCTCACACACGCGCACTTCCCAGGGCTGTGCTGATAAGGCCCCGGGTGCAGGGAGAAGAGGAGTGATAAGGCCACAAAGCACATCAGAAAATTATGTCCCTCAACATAACAGCCTCTTTCCCCTGGAGCCACAGCAAACCTCTAGGACACATCCACAGGTTACCCATGGAAAGGAAGATGGGAGGGAAAAAAGTACCTGGAAAAGAGAAAAGAGAGAATCAAAGAGGATGGTCTTTAGGCGTGCGTGGGCTTTGAGTCCCAGACTTGCCACCAAGGCCACCTAGAGGAATGGGGTTTAGTGGGACTGGGGCTGGACAGGAAGCCCGTTCATCAGGCTTTCTCCATGTGACCCCTCTGTTCGCCCTTTGACTGGAATGCGAGTCAGATTTACCATCTGCTTCATCACCACTATCCCTCAACTCTCTGACAGTCTTCTGGCAACCCAAATCCTCCCTAGGTGGAAATAGAACTGGCCAGGCCATAGAGAGAGGAAGGCGAGAGGAATCGAGGCAGAGGAAAGACAGGGGAGACAGAAGGAGCAGGGAGGGGTGGAGAAAGAGAAGCAGGGTTTTGGGACCCAGTGAAGAGACCCTTCAATGTTGTTCTCAGACGCCAGAGGGCTGGGCAGCTCCCACAGGGAGTCATCAGGGTGTGTCTCTGTTTGCTGCAGGGATAGAGGCTCGTGACACCCTGGATCCTTGGTCACAAACCTTCATTTCCAGATCTCTTTTTTCACCCTTACCCAACCCAGGACCAGGCTTGCAGCATGTTAGATGTATATACTTTCTGCCAAGCCAGAATTCCCACAGCCTCTCTGCCACCTTCCCATGCATGCATTGCTCTCTGCCAGGTCCTGGTCTCTAGAAGCATCCTGGTGGGCTCACAGACAACTGGTGGGCTGCTTTATCCAATACCCTGAACAGCTCCGCCTACTTCGGGATCTCCTTTCCCTACAATGAAATCTAGTGGCCAGCAAGGTGTCTTACCTGTGATATGGGTTTCTCAGAGCCCCCTGGGCTAGTAAGGCAGAAATCTCCCGGCCCCCCCAGGTGATGTCTTCTCCCCAAGTCCCAGGGGTATTCCTCGGGGATGTGGCTCTCTCTTGAAGAACATCTTGATGTAGATGAAGGGTGCTATGTGAATCAATAAATCATAAGTCTGCTGGACAGCACTTATATAGGTAAATGCATGTGTATTATTCACTCAGCGAACCCTCCTAAAAAAGATAATACACTCAATATCTCACCAGGCTGACATATTTCAACTCAATTGATAATGGGTCAGGATTGAGCAAAGCTTAGCGAGTGAATTACCTTTTAGCCATCGCTTCAAGTTTAGGGTTGCAGTCACCAACAAAATCAATGTCGAAAGATTCTTGTTGTCTCAAGGAAGACCTACAGTGACTCCTAATGAAATAAACTATTGAAGCCTTTTAATCAGAGCACCTGCCTGAAAGGAGCGAGCCATTCGGGGAAGGCTGGAGGCTCTAGGGACCTGTTTTGCCCTCATCGGTCAATGCATGAGTGATTCTTTAATTGTAGTAATGATGGCCTAACACTGGACTGAGACACTCTGCCAGGGGAGGCAGCTATCCCCTGGGGTGCCAAGCTGTGCAACCTCAGCGGGGACTTCACAGGTCCCCGAGCGTGGCTATATCAGCAGGGCAGTGCCTCTGGGTTAGGGTCCTATTTTACCCCAAGACATGTGCTAAGCCTCTGTGGAGAGGCAGCCCTGCTCTGCAGCTGAACCAGGGCCAGTGGCTTGCCCTACCCCACACACTCATTTCCTCTGTGACTCAGTTATCCTCTCTTTCAAGCCACCCAAATATGCAGAAGCACAAGGCAATTTGGGTACATCCAGGGCTGCTTTCAGATACCCTCAAAGGCTTTATTTTGTGTCCACTTGATTCTGGGGCACAGTCTATACTTCCCTCTCAAGTGTTTATTCTTCCTTCTGCAGAGATGATTCTTTTGAAGGGGAAAGTGTTTGGGGACTACTTCCGGCTCTGTGCATAGAGATTGCTCCCAGTGGTGTTCAGAGGACCATGTGGTGCCGGGGATTGAACCCAGACCTTCTGTATGTCAGCATCTAGGGTTTGGGTCTAAGCACTGCCTGATGCCTAATAAGTTTACTCTCATCTTGTGAGTCAGTATGCTCAGGAATTTGGGGCAATGAAGAAAACTTATCTCCCCCTCTTTCTGAAAACTTGGACCTGATGAAGTTCATCTTAAGAGTAAGAGTTTCCCTAAAGTTTGAGCCACACAAGATAGGTTAGGCCAAGATGTAAAGGCAGTCTTCTGGTCTAAATAGAGGCCTATCAGCAGCAGTACCCAAGCAATGATACATTTTAGGGATGTATTGCTATTATGAAATTACCAATATCCCTCCACCACTGTCCCAAGGACTCATCCCTTTCAGAAGCCCCCAACCCTAGAGCCCCCAGCTCTGCCTTATCTTAGTAAACTCACTTCTGTTATCAGAGTGTAAGGGTCTGTTATCATTGAATGTTGCCTATTCCTTTGTTCCCCTACTTTGTCTCTTTATATACCACCCATTACTGAGATCATGTAGCCTACTTCTCCCTCTGGGAGGAACTGGCAAGCTTCTGAGCATTTCCTGCCCACATGGGAGAGCCTTGCAAGCTTCCCATGGTGTATTCATATGCTAAATCCAGTAACAAGATGGATCTCATTCTCCTGACCCTGAAAGAGTCTCCAGTGAGACATCTGTTGGGAGGGCCAAGTCGAGAGAGACTTCTAAGATCTCAGGGAAAGGATGAATGGAGAGGTTACTGAGCCCACTAGAGAAATCGACGATTAACGGGGATTTCATGATCCGTGATTTGTTTTGTTTTGTTTTGTTGCTTTTTGGGTCACACCTGGCAATGCACAGGAGTTACTTCTGGCTCTGCACTCAGGAATTACTCCTGGCAGTGCTCAGGGGACCATAAGGGATGCTGGGAATCAAACCCGGGTTGGCCGCATGCAAGGCAAACGCCCTACCCGCTGTGCTATCGCTCCAGCCCCTGTCTTTCTGTTTTTAACTTAGCATGACGTCCTCCAGTTCTGTTTGTGTTTTAGCAAAATGCAAGATTTCATATTCCTTGTACCTGAGTACTGTCCTATTGTTTGGATATAAACTACAACTTATTTATCCACTCCCCTGTCATGGCACACTGGGTTTCTAGATGCTGACTATTGTAAATAGCTTCTATGAACATAGGTGTGCATTTTTGAATCAGTCTTTCATGTTTTTAGGTTAGAGTCCTAGTAGTGGAATTACTGTAGCATAGGATAATTCTATTTTTAATTTTTTAAAAATTCTGTAGGGGTTGAACCAGCTTACTTTCCCACCAACAGTGAATCTGGTTCATTTTTCTCTATGTTCCACAAGTGCTTGTTGTTTCTGGTTTTTATGATATAGATTATTCTCGTGGGATAAGGTGACATCTCATTGTCATTCTGATCTGCATTTCTCTGATAACCAGTGATGATGAACATTGTTTAATGTGACTTTTGGCCATCTGTATGTGTTCTTTGGAAAGGTAACTGTATAGCATTTTTCCAAAGTTTTTGATGGAGTTTTTTGTTCTATATTTCATTGTTGAGTTTTGTGAATGCTTTGTAGATCTTAGATATTAGCACTTTGTCAGATGTGTGGCATGTGAATAATATATCTCATGATACCTTTTTTATTTTACAGAGATAATTTTTTTCAAGAGAACATTTTAATTTTATGTATCTTTTATTTTATTGTTTGTTTGGAGGTCACACCTGGTCTTACTCTTGGCACTGAGCTCAGGAATCACTCCTGGTGGTGCTCAGGGGAACATATGTGGTGATGAGGATTGAATTGGGTCAGCCATGTGCAAAGCAAATATCATGCCTGCTATCCTACACTATGTACCCTCCTCTCCCTTTTAAGGAGCTCCCCCCCACCTTGACAATGGAGTTAAATCATTAATGATAACACTAAAGTCACTATCATGAAGTGTTTGCCTATGGTTTATTTGGTGTATTTTATGGATTTGGATCTGACATCTAAGTCTTAAATCCATCTTGAGTTTACTTTTATGTATAGTTCATTTATGAGTTTACTTTTCTGAGAAAGTGGCCCAATATCATTCTTTTGCATGTGGCTAAACATTTATTTCTCAACTCCATTGTTGAAGGCACTTTCCTTTCTCCATTTAATGTTCTTGGTTTCTTTATTAAAAATTAACAATATGTAATCCTCAATTCCTCAATTTTTTTTTCTTTTTGGGTCACACCTGGCAATGCACAGGGGTTACTCCTGGCTTTGCACTCAGGAATTACCCCTGGTCATGCTCAGGGGACCATATGGGACGCTGGGATTTGAACCCGGGTCGGCCGCATGCAAGGCAAACGCCCTACCCGCTGTGCTATCGCTCCAGCCCCAATTCCTCAAATTTTATGTCAAATTTTTTTCCTTGGGCCACTTAAATTGAACTTTCTCTTTTTCCTCTCTTCCTCCTTTCTTCCTCCACCACTCCTTCCTTCCTTCCTTCCTTCCTTCCTTCCTTCCTTCCTTCCTTCCTTCCTTCCTTCCTTCCTTCCTTCCTTCCTTCCTTCCTTCCTTTCATTTTTCAGCACAGTCAACTAAAAATTTTTAGTGATGTTTTGCACTTAATGACATAAATCCTAAATATTAGGCTATAAAACTTTTGTCTATCTTGGGAGGGATTTCTAGTGAATCTGGGGAGAGATACCACATGAAATTGGTCTATGAGGTAGATGGTTGGGTGGTTTCTGTGTTCTAAAAATCAAATATTACAATAAGACTTTAAATAAGCCATAGGGAAAAGTTCAGTGTATAAGTGGTAAAGAAATTGCTTTTCCTTGAAACTGGTGTAAAAAGAGAGTCACCAGTGTAGCTTGACATGGACATACCACAGCCCATTTTCCTCATAGGAGTTCATAATGATTGACTCAGATGGATTCATCTGCTGTGGAGAGCTTTACTGAGTTTTCCACAGCCCGTAACTCTCTCCCTACAAGAAACTTTTAGGTTGGATGGATCTGGTCAGATTCAGAAATCTGTGGGTCAGAGGAAAGGATAGATATGGAAACTGGTGTGAAGGCACCGAGGCAAGACAATATGGTGTCCCAGTTGCCCCTCCTGAAGATGTCGTAGGAGACCACCTTGACACCTGAATACACAGGTCCTTAGGAATCCTCAGCCCAGGTGCTCTCGTGAAGCTGATGCCAACAGAACCATCTAGTGCCCTGGAGAGAGCTCCTCAGACCACATGTGTTCTGCCTGATCCCTGGGCAGGAAGCCGGTAGAACACCCCTTGCCCTTTGTCTACCGTGGTGATGAATGGCTGTTGACATGACTAAACAAAGGTATTATTAGTAGATTACATCTGAGAGGCTGGACTTGTGCAGAAAGAGGCAACAAGAGCCGGGTCCTTGCTTGGCTCCCAATTACTCCGCAGAAGCCGAAACCACCGGGTCAGGGATAAAAGTGAATAAATGTTTCTAAATTCTTATCTTAAACACACTTAAGCTTAAAGCTATTTAACTGGGGCTTTAAAAGCATGTGAGCTTGGTGGAGCCCAGCTACCTGCCTCATTCTCTTGCTCTTATTTTTGCTTTTATCCTTTTAGTCTTGAAGAAGCCTAATTAGAAGCTTGAACAGGGCTCTCTCTCCCTGCCCTTAAATCAGTAATTGGCTTCAGTGCAGAGACTGTCAGGAAATTAACACATCACAACATGACAGCTGTTAATTTTTTCTCCTTATTTGTCATATGAATCACCGCTGATTTGCTGGAGTGCATAACAAATTAGTGGGCTGTAATCAGCGGCCTCTCTTCTATGAGCTGCACCTTCTCAGTTTTTTCCCTTTTTCCCCCTCTCTCTCTCTCTTGCTCGCTCTCTCTTTTTTTTCTCTCTCTCCCCCTAAAGTCCATTACTTCACTGCCTCAGCAGAGACGACTGTTCCGAGGTGTGTCATTGTCAATAAATCAGAATAAGCAAATGCTAAAAGCGCAAGAAGCTCTTTAAACTTTGATGAAGGCTTTTAGTTACATTTTTAAACTTACACTCGTAACTGGATTTTTTTTTTTAAGTTGTCACTCCTTGCTAGTGATAGACTGTCAGGTTTCCAGTCATTTCCTCATGCAATGTGCCAGGGAAGGTGGAACTCCAAGTGTCATTTGCACCCGTTCTGGCTGATGGAGGAAGTGGAGGAGGTGTTAAGGAAGGCATGGGGTGGAGAGCGCATCAGAGATTCCCGCAGGGGGTCCGAGCAGAGGTCTTACCTCTCAGACTGAGAAGCGAGGTGGGGCAGGGGGGGTGCGCAGGAGGTGGGTGTTCCTGGAGGTGAGTGGACTGGGCAGGAGGAAAAGCAGAGCAATGGATCTGGAAGCTCATTAGCCCCAACCTTTCTACGTGGACGCCCAGTATCACGGTGCCTCCTGTGCTTGGGTCATCAGAAAACAGGGACAGCTCTGCAGTGGTGCCAGCCTCACCAAGCAGAAAGCATAAATTCTGGGACTTCATTCTGCACTCAGCCAAGCAGAAGCTTCTTTGGTGAGTAATAAACCTGAAACTTGTGGCAGCCAGGAGAAAGGGAGGCTAGGACAGGAGATAACCATGAAGTGGCTTCATAACATCAGGTTTTGTTGCAGTCTCCAAGGTTTGGCAAACCAAATAGCATTCTCTATTTATGAACAGAGAAGGCAAAAGCTTATCTTTCTCAGCTTCTCTTCCACTGATCTGTCCACCAACATCCACTCCTTCCTTCCTTCCTTCCTTCCTTCCTTCCTTCCTTCCTTCCTTCCTTCCTTCCTTCCTTCCTTCCTTCCTTCCTTCCTTCCTTCCTTCCTTCCTTCCTTCCCCCCTTCCTTCCTTTCTTCCTCTTTTTCTCCCTTCCTTACTGTCTTTCTGCCTTCCTTCCTCAATGTCTTTTGTGTAGGAACAGAACATGAGCCAAGGTCATTAACAGGTGGGACTGAGGGAGGAAGAACTTCCTTCACTTCCTTTATGTTCTAAGTCAAATCAGAGACATGGAGAAAACTTACAAGTATCGATAATAAAATCAGACGCTGGCCCTTTTCTGCTACCCCCAAAAGTCACCTTAGGTATGAAAGGAGGGAGGGAAGAGTAGAAACCCCTTTGTCCCTCAGCTATCACTATTAACAAACGGGTCCTTCTGTCCACCATAATAGTCTCTAGGACCTATGATGCCAGGAATTAGTAGGACTATTTTTTTTGCTGAATTCTAATTTATCCATCTAAAAATTGAGTTTATTTATTTATTTATTTATTTATTGTTTAGGGATCATACTTCACTGTACTCAGGGTTTCCTCCTGGTTATATGCTTAGAGATTACTCTGGTGGGGCCCAAAGGACCATATGAGATGCCAAGGATCATAACCAGTCAATACATGCATACATTATACTAGCCCTCCAGTCCCTGAAAATTAAGTTTAGTTAAGTTTATCAAATAGCTTTAAGACTTCCTTTCAGTAGAGCCCAGGAATCCAATGAATTAAACTCATGCTCTTGGAACATTTCCTAGCAAAATGGTGGTCTTTAAAAATATATTTAAAAAAATATCCATGGCTAGGACTTGGCCTACATGTCCTGTCTCCAATTTTTTTGTTTGAAATATTTCCTTTCCTGATCACTGAATGCTATCCTAAGGGCTACAAACCTTACACATAAACATCAGCCATTTGAATTGATAGGACCATGAGTTGTAGTTTGTGTGAAAGTCACTGAAGTCTTTTGAAAATAAAACAATTGCCCTTTTTATATTACTGGTGATAATTTATACGCACTCAATATGTTTAAATACAGCTCAATATGCTACATTTTGTAAAAAAAAATTTCTGCTACGAAAGTTTTTCTCTAATGTCATTTTACAAGCTCCAAGAAAGGTTTCTTAAGCAAAATACCAATTTCACAATTACTGTGTCAAATCCTAATTCAAGAAAAAAATCATTCATCCATTCTATGATGTGGAATAAGCATCCTGCTAGACGTGGACTGACAGCAATAAAGCCTCAGCTTTGCAGAAGCAGTGACTGGAGGGACTAGCCCTCCAAGGGAGGCCAGACATCATGGGTCGGAGGCCGTAGACAATCTAGACAGGTCCCATAGTACAGGACATGCTGATCAAGTGGGGATTCAGGGCAGTGGGTGTCACAGACCAGATGACTCTGGAGACAGTGAAATTTATTTTCAGTGTTGACTGAGTACCTAGGGTTGGAGCGATAGCAGAGTGAATAGGGCGTTTGCCTTGTACGCAGCTGACCCAGGTTTGATTCCTCCGCCCCTCTTGGAGAGCCTGGAAAGCTACCGAGAGTATCCCACCCGCATGGCAGAGCCTGGCAAGCTACCCGTGGTGTATTCGATATGCCAAAAACAGTATCAACAAGTCTCACAATGGAGACATTACTGGTGCCCTCTCAAGCAAATTGATGAGCAACAGGATGACAGTGACATTGACAGTGACTGAGTATCTAATGAACCTGTAACTTCAACTTCCTGCTGGTGGGGTCTCCAGGACATACACTCTGCCCTTCAGATCATAGAAACTTCTAGGAACTCTGCTGACTTCGCACACCTCCATTTCTGCTAACCCCCATCCTCTGTTCATGTAGCCTCAAGGTTGCCCCAGTCCTATGAGCTGTACCTCAGTATTATAATCACATCCCTGTGTTCCTTCTCTTTCCAAATGGGTTAATGGAAGCTCTGATCCCTGAGAAATAAACCTCCTCCAACCTCTTGCTGTCTGCAGCTATTTTTAAAATTGAATATTCATGATATCGGCCAGAACAAAGCTGTTTATGATTGGGTTTCAGTCACACAATGATCCAACATTCATCCTCCCACCCGTGTACATTTCCCACCACCAATGTTTCCCCTTTCCCTCCCTCCGTTCCCCAACATTGCCCCCTCCCCCAGTCTACATCCATGACAGGCACTTTTTTTCCTTCTCTTTCTCCTTTTGTGCATTATGGTTTGCGATACAGGTACTAAGAGCTCATCGTGTTTGTTCAGGGCATTCAGTATTTTAAGCAGGAAAGTAAGACTGGAGTAGTTTTTTTAACTGGGTGGCAGTTTTGGGGTTTGGATGTGACTGCCAAGGCTTCCAGAAGTACAGGGAGGTAGCCCATTCTCATCCTGAGAAAGCCTGGAGATTTCAGTCACAAAACCCTCATATCTGAATTTTCAGCTGATTATATCTTGGTGAGGTCTGTGCCGAGATGGTGGGTTCTGGTGAGGGGTATAGTGTTGATTTTGGATTATGGGAGAAAGATTCTGCGGGGTTTCTGCTTGGGCAGGCACCAGGCTGACCTATCTCGCTCTGATTTACCTCCGTCTCTTCAGCCTTGCACAGGTACGAGATTAACTATGAATTTTTATCTCTTTTGAGATTTATTTATGGGTCTCTGAAGCAAGACTAATAAATAAAGCTTGTGGTTTGTGGGCATGGCTTCCACATACCTAACTTTTGGCCATTTAATTTCTTGGGAAACTTGGTCCTGAGTTTTTGGAGTCTGGCCCGAGCTACAGCAGCAATTCGGGGGCATCAGGAAGCCTCAAGGCATCACCAGGTTGCTGATGCATTTGCCCCGTGGGTTCCATGGGGTGGCATCATACCCCCAATCTCCAAATCCCCCCCAACACACTAAAATGAACTATAATGAAGCCAAGATCTTGGTGGGCAGTGTAACCAGGCACAAGTTTTCCCAAAATCCTATGTGGTGGCTTTCAGTTCTGGTATATGACAGGTTAGGATTTAATTCTACACCTACTCTGGAGGTAGGCAGAACCATCTGGTTCTGTACCTTTTGCCTCTCAATATCCCGTGTACCTTTCTGATTTGATGCCATGAGAATTGGATAAGCACCTTCCTGACCCACCTCCCACACCCTATCCGTTGTCATCACTGGAGGTGACTTCAGTCCTAACACAGATGACCTGGCACTGTCCCTGAGGCCTCTCACAGAGGGCTGAGCTACTACCTCATTCTCAAGTGACTTGCAACTTATCCTCTCTCTTCCTTCCCCACCAAATGATGACATTCCCAAATCTGAGGTGCTGCATCACGGTCTCAGGTCCAACATCCTGTCCTTGTCCTCCTGAACAAGGGGCCTATGTGCACATTTTCTTTTACTTTACTGGGGTTTATGGGCTCTTGATGCCATTATGTTCTCCCTCCAGAAATGCTGCCTGCCTTTCATTCTTCATCTGCTCCTCATGTTCTGTGGTTTCAACCATTCTGCAGTGAGTATCCCCAACATCACTGTTCCTTTTGCTGCATGTGCCTCAGCTTACCTATTTTCTTCCTTCTAGACTTTCATTTTTGCTTGATAAGGAAGGAAGGGGGAAAACACACACTCCCGAGAAAGCTGGAAGATGTACAAACACAAGGTCTCCTCCTGGCTCAACTGAGCCATCAGTCCTGTGTGCCGCCCTCCGAGTTTTCCATCTGCTTTCTCTTCTAAATTGACACTATCCTGAATGATCACTTCTGCTCTTCTCTAGGGTCTTGCACTGCCGCCCCCTCCACTCTTCTCTACTATGCCAGCTTGGGCAACTTCCTCATAGTTTAGGCTGACCCCTGCCCTTCTCATCTCTTCCACATTTGCTCTACTCCTACTTCCAAGGACCAGGCCATGATGGATTCACTCTTTCTTCCCTTATGTTTTCTACAGCACAGTGGGTAGGGCGTTTGCCTTGCACATGGCCAACCTGGGTTTGATCCTTCCATCCCTCTCAGAGAGCCTGGCAAGCTACCAAGGGTATCCTGCCCGCACGGCAGAGCCTGGCAAGCTTCCTATGACAAAAATAGTAACAAGTCTCACAATGGAGACGTTACTGATGCCCGCTTGAGCAAATCGATGAGCAACGGGATGACAGTGCTACAGTGCCACAGTGCTATATTTAACAGTCTTCTCTGTGTCAATCCTTTTAAACAACTGAACATACTTAGATGCCTCCCAACTTTATTCAAAACAAAGCAGCCATTAGGACCTAAGACCCATCTTGCCCCTACACAAGACCAGTTTCTATACTTGCTGTGCTTCCCCCATTCCAGTCACTCTTTAACTTCCTGAAATTGAAGGTCTGTCCCCTGTATCTCAGGGAAGCTCCTCTGAGCAAGAATCACTGTAGCTCTTAATAACCCACTGCTTTGTCTTCTCATGAGGGCAAGCACGAGGGCATATTTACTTCTTTAGATTTCCAGATATCACAAGCGTATTTATTACTTTAACTTCCAAGATATCATCTCCTTCTAGAATTTGTTTGTTTGTTTTTTGGTCACAACTGGCAATGCTCAAGAATTACTCCTGGCTCCGAACTCAGGAATCACGCCTGATGGTGCTCATTGGGATGCTGTGAACTAAACTGTGGTTGGTTGCATGAAAGGCAATGCCCTATAGTCCCTCCTAGATTTTTTCTGCCTTTCTGTTCATTCTTTCTTTTCTGGGGGGAGTGCAAGAAGCTCTTTAACAGATGTACTACTTAGGATATGTCCATTACACGTATAATTTCTTTGGGATTTTTTTTTTAAATTTTCACTTCACATATTCAGTAGTCAATGTTGACATCTTCTTTTGCTTCAGACATGGCCACAAATAGAAAGAAGTGTTGACTGAGAGGAGGAAGAAGGAAAGAAAGCCTGCTATATTGGAAACAGCCCCTGGTGCCCCCATTGGTAGGTTTCAAAGCAAACAGAGCTCACACCGGCCTCGCAGCCTCGCTCACCCATGGCAGGTGGAGGCCGGTGTCAAAGGTAGGGGTCATCGCCAACCGGTCAGAGACTACTTTCTGACGTTATGTGGAATGACAGGTCTCTGTGTCCTGGAGTGGCAAATGATCAGGAGAGAAAGAAGCCGTCCCTGGTAACTAGGAGGATCCAGAATCAATGTCTATTTGGATGAGGGAGAAACAAAAAAGGATCTGGTTGGAGATTTCCAGGGTCAAGAGAATACTGGGGCCTGGGAGGAGGACAGAATTTGAGAGTGGACAGGTGGGCTTGGCACCTGGGGAAAGGGACCAAGTTTCAGCAGGGAGTTCTGCAGAGGAGGTCAGAGCCTTTCTTCAGAGAGGGGAGATTTTGTACAAGCAGTGAGATCATTCCTATCACCCATTTGGCGTGGTCTGCATTTTCTTTGGCCAGGTAGGTGCACGAAAATCCATAAATTGCAACTGCCTCTACTGTGTGAAAAAGAATCTTTCACCCCCAAAGGATGTGTCTCCTGAGAGTAAAGAGACTTAGCCATGCAAAACCTTAGCCTTTAGCCTCTGAGCTTACTTGCAGGTTTGCCATAAACAGATATTCCACAGATTGCCCTTTGAGAAGTTGCGCATCTTCTCGGAAGCAGGTAGAGACCGGGGTGGCACATAGTAGCAGAGAGATTAAAAGGAGACGGCGCAACTGTATGGATGGAGGGCAGCTGGGACAGACAGAGGCAAATCCAGAGTCAACTTGGAAGTTTAGGCGACTGCTCTGGGCTTGGGGAAGAAAGAGGACAGCAGATAAAAGGCACTGGGGAGCAAGGGAAGAGCCAAAGCACCCGGTGAAGGGCTGACTTGAAAGACCACAGTGAGGTTCAAAAGCAGGCTCCCAGCAGCCAGGACAGCCTATGGCTAACATTACGTCTCTGCTAGGCCTCAGTTTCTGTTTCCCCAAAGCAGGACTTACAGTTTCTGGTAAACTCCCAGTTGAATAATTTGCCGAGATAAGGAATTGGGCGGTTGGGTCTGGCTGGTCACGAGGGGTCACTGTACCCTCCTTAGAAACTGTTGCTAACCATTGCCTAATTGCTGACCACCCTTGTCATTGAGCCAATGCTAAAAATAGATCGGTGTATAAATTGCTTCTTAACTCTGAACCCTATATAAACTGTTTGTGATTTGGAGTCGGGGGTCCTTGTCAAGACTCCACTGTGTTGGATGAGACTTGGACCCTAGCTCAGGCGAGTGCTGGCTCGGGCTAGTAATAAAGTTCCTTTGCTTTTGCATTATTGTGTGTGGACTTGGTCTCTCCGCAACTGGGGATCTGAAACTCGGGCACAACACCACCACGGCTGGATGGAGCTTCTTCTTGGACTGGAGCCACACCTACATCTGGGCACGCAGAAACTCGGCTGCCAGTGTCCCCATTGAGTCTAAAGATCCAGGTGCAAGGACAGCATGGGCAGATAAATGAAAGTGGTGTCCACTTGGGGCAGCATTGTCCCCAACTGCTGGAGGACAAACTCTGCCAAAGCCCCCCACAAAATTCATAACCCACATTCTGGGCATTTGTCTCTGCACTGGGCCCTGGGCCCGGCGTTGTGGATGGAGTTCCTCCAGACACAGGCAGAAACCTCTCCCCGGACAAGTATCAGCCACGGCTCTCCCGCTCCTGGGGAGGGGTACCTCCCCCACTTGCACCAGAAGTGCGTGCTTCCTGGGGATTATGAGTTAATGCCCCTGGAACATGTTTGCTGCTCCAGGTTTTGTGGTCTAGCTGGAAGTCATCTTCCGGGCCTCCCACGAGCCACCTGGATGCAGTTCCTCTAGGATCAGGGCTGGCCTTTAAATGCAGCGAGGAGCCTGGGTCATTTATCACGGTGAATTCTGCCCCGAAATCTGGGAGGAAATGGTCAGTGCTCCAAATCAGAGCAGAGTCCCCGTGCCAGGAGCCGAGCAGGGCATTCGCCGCTGGATTTCTGGGCTGCATTGCTCTCAGTTTGTTAAATGAAGGCCATTCATTTAACTTCTCTTTTGGCTCTTGCCCATGAGACCGCAAATTTCATGGGCTTGCATATTCATTCACTCGCACATTTAAAGTTTGCTAAACTCTTACCCGGGACCCTGTTCTAGGCACTCTCACCAGATAACATTCCTACCGCAAGACTGAAAGTCGCTGGTTCCACGCCGTGGAATAGGAGAGAAGTTAGTTGGATTTCAGAGAAGGTGAATCGCACACGAAAATAACCTGTTGCTGTAGCCAATGACGGCCACACACACACTGGGGCCCTGCTGGGGCAGAGAATGGAAAAAATGTTCAGAAGAAAATAAAAAGAGATGGCTGGGGTAGCATGACTGGGTTTCTTTAGATGGGGAGCAGAGACGTTCGCTCTTTAGAGGTGGCATCTGAGTGGCTGTCAATCGATTTGTTTAGGGATAGGGGGACTAGGCCAGGAAAGTCAGCTCTTACTAAGCGCGCCAGGTCTGGGAGAGGGAAAGAGCTGGACAAGTCTGAGAAATAGAAAGAGCACCCCTCCTGCCTGAGCGAAGCTGTCTGGGAGAGCAGAGGAAGACCAGGGAAGAAGGGAAGTGGGAAAAAGAGGTCAGGAAGAACCTAAAGGTCATGGCGAGGGTGGGGTGTCCTGAAGTTGGGAAGGAAACCACAGCCACTGTAAGCTCTGTGGTCATCGGTCAGGTAAAACAGTTATGCCACGGTAACAAAGCTGACATTTCCCCACTTGAAACAACCTCCCACTGGACTTCTGGAAGGTTCTCTAGAGGGCAGAGGCCTCTGGCCCTAACCGTGCTCACTGGAAGTCGCTGGTCCCACACTGTGGAGAAGAACAGGAGTTAGTTGGATTTCATAGAAGGTGAATCACACCTGGAGGGGCTGGAGTGATAATACAGCGAGTAGGGCGTTTGCCTTGCACTCCTCCGACCTGGGTTCAATCTCTGGCATCTCATATGGTCCCCTGAGCACTGCCAGGAGTAATTCCTATGTGCAACCTTTGTGCATTGTCAGGTGTGACCCCCCAAAAAAATCACACATGGAAATAGGTGCTGCTGTAGCCAGTGGCTACCACACACTGGGACCTGGCTGGGGCAAAGTCTGGGCACCCAGACATTGGCATCCCTGTAAGCATGGACTCCTGTTCCAGTGCTCACCCAGTTAGACTCCTCTACTCCATCCTCCACCAGACATATGCAGTGCATCCGTGCTTGTCCATGCTTGGTGGGGAGCCAGCTTCTCCTCCTGTGTCCTGCCCTGTCCCTTGAAGGCTGGGACTGGCTCTGAGAGTTGAGCTTGGCAGAGCCACAGGCCTGAGAGGGTGACCCTGGCGAAACCTGATGACTTCTGTTAGGGGGCTCTGAGGTTAGCCTCGAGGCCATCCTGCCCACTGGAGACCCCTGAATCCCAGGGCCTCTGTTTCTGTGGCATGCCAGGCTGAGTGCCGCCTCGTGGCCTCATCCCTCCACTGAGACAGGCTGCGACAGGGCTTCTGGGGACTTGAACACATGAGGAAATCTCCACCCTCCATTCTTGTGGGTGGAACTGAGGACAGCAGGCCTTTCCTGTGACCCCAGAGGAAACTCCTTCCTCTGTCAGTGCGGTCCCCTCTTCCACTGAGCGGGGGATGGAGGGGCTTGGACCCCTGTCCTGGCAGATGTCTGCATCCTTCACACCCTGTGAGCTTGCAATCAAGAAGCCCCCCTCAAGCCTCACCCACAGTCTTCTTTCTAGCCCACCCTGAGCTGTTTAACTTGACCCTGTGATTCTCTTCACGGGCTATTCTGTTGGGACCAACTGGTCGATGCTCTCCCAGCACGGACAAACTATGCCAGTGCCACCTGGACAGGGGGCAGTGGCCCTGCCTGCCTTTTCTCTTTCCTCCTACAGCCCAAGGAAGGCACGGGGCTTAGATGGGAACTCAGTCCAGCCTCGTGGCTCACGCTGTGAATGGAGAAAGTACAAAAAGACAGCAGGTTTGAGTGTCCGCGTGCAGGTGGGAAGGGAGGAGGTTCTTTACCAGACATGGGCCTCAAAGATAGTCTTAACTCCACCATGGCAGGGACAGGATATCTCAGTCCCTGGTTGGACTCAGCAATAAGCCATGTGTCGCTGGCCCATTTCTGTCTCCTGAGCAGCAGGCCGGGGGGTGGGGGCGGGCAGCCCATTTTCCTGTTGGGAGGCTGGGTCTGCAGGATGAAGCCATTTAAGCCAACAGGCTCGAGCTGGGCCCTCCCTCCTGCCTTTTCTGGCTATGCAGTGAGTGTTGGCGGTGGAGGCACAGTCAGCTATGCTTCCTCCTGGCCACCTCCCCCTGTCTAGTGCCCTAGCCTTCATCCTCGTGGTCCTCATCCCTGCTGTCCCCTGTGAGCCCGGATGCCAGGGCAAGACTCTCACCCCTCTCTCATCACTCAAAGGAGCTGATGGCCCTTTGAGAAGCTCCTGCTTCCTGTGAACCCTGCTGGGTTCTCCCCCCCCCCCCCCCCGTGACTCAGCGTCCCTCTTTCTTTGCCTTAACAGAGGGGAGTCCAAAAGCACTCATTAGTAAACTCTAGAGTTTTCCCCCAAAGACCCTACCTGTGCACCCACACGAGCTCTAAAGGAGAGAAGGAACTGAGGGATGGAGAGATGGAGCCAGCCTGAACTCTGCTGCACAGCTCTGCCTGCCAGAGAGATAGTCCCAGCACCCAGGCCGAGTCCTGCTTTTCAGGGCGTTCTGATGAACATCCCCCAGTGCTGGGCAGGAGACTGAGCCTACAGCGCCTCTCCTCTGCCAACAGCGGCTGCAGGGTGGTTTCTACTCCACTTCTGCCTCCTTCCAGGTGCCAGAGCGGGGCTTCCCATTGGGACCCTTCCCCTAGCTCCTCTCAAAGCCCTCTTGAGTTGCACAAGAGCGGCTGGGAAGGGGGATGCGGACCCCAGCCTTTCCTCTCAGGACACTGTGTCCTGCCTAGGGTGGCGAGGAGCCCGAGATGGCTGGTGCTGGGCTGGGAGGAGCCTCCCAGAGAGGCTCGAGAACAGTGACACTGTGCCTGAGCCCCCCTGGAGGAGGATGTTGATAGCCCTGAGCAACCTTGTTCCTTGGTGACTGACCCCCCTCACCCAATTCTTTCCTGTACTGAAGCCAAGGCAAGTGTGGGTCCCACTCTGGTATGGAGTGTGGACACGGGTGGGTCCTGGGATTCAGGGCCACACTCGGGGTATACACACAGGGCCACACTCGGGGTATACACAGTGTCATACTCAGGTACACACAGGGTCATACTCGAGTACACACAGGGTACACACAGGGTCATACTTAGGTGCACACAGGGTCGTACTTGGAGTACACACATGATCATACTCAGAGTACACACTGGAGACACAGGGCCACACTTAGGGTATACACAGGGTCATACTTGGGGTACATAACAGGGTCATACTCAGGGGTACACACAGAATCATGCTCTGGTTACACAGAGAAGACACAGAGCCACCCTCGGGGTACACATAGGGTCATACTCGGGGTACACACAGAATCATGCTCTGGGCACACAGAGAAGACACAGAGCCACCTTCGAGGTACACACAGGGTCATACTCGGGGTACACACAAGGTCAAACTTGGGTACACACTAAGGACTCAGGGCCACACGCAGGTACACATTGGGGATACAGGCCCATACTTGAATACTTGCAGGATCAAACTCGGGGTACACACTGGGGACACAGGACCACACTCTGGGTACTTAGGGACACGGAGCTAGGGACACTCTGTGTGTGACCTAGTGACACAGGACCCACTCAGCATGCACTCCAGGGACAACAATGCCAGCTCTTTACTCTGGAAGCAGGAACTCTCTTTCCTGCAGGACTCTGGCCTCAGGGTCCCTCTGCCCAGGACCCCCGTGTCCTCACACTCGCCCTGGGGTCTCCTCTGTGCTCTCTGCACAGCCCTCCAAATGCACGCCCCCCTCCCCCTCAGTACGGCAGCACTCCCTGTGCTCGCTCCCGCCCCTCAGTCCTCCATGCCACAGCTGCCAGGGCTTCTTCCTGCTCACAGGCCAGGAGGAGGGGGACAGCTGGGCCCCCGGCAGAGCAGCTACGGAGAACTGGGGTGGGGGTGGGGCGGAGCTCAGGCCATGGAGAGGAGAGGCTGACGTCCAACCTTTCTAGGGTCCGTCTTGCTGCTGCAGCACGAGGGTGCATTTCCCAGGGGGCCGTGGGAGGCAGCGAGCCTGGCCTCAGCGTGGTCAGAGCTGAGTGTCTGCCCAGCTCAGAGAAGGCAGACAGACCTCTGTCTCCAGTGTGATGATGGAAAAACTTCGTCAAATTCATTTTCCTTTTGATTTCCCTTCAATAATAATAACAATACACAACAAATACTTGGTGCTCATCTACCCGGGGTCAGGCCAGACACTCCACTGGCCGACTTTCCGTGGGCCGTATGCTCCTTTCTTCCTCCGTCCTCCCTCCCTTACTTCTCAGTCATCCCTCTGTCACCCCTCTGCACTCTACTCACTCCAGGACTGGGTGTGGGAGACACAGCGATGAGCAGAGAGCAAGGCTCTCTTCCCTCTGATGGGCAGATGGAAGGATGGACAGACAGAGAGGTCAGGGAGTAGATAACCTGGGGTTGCCCTTGTTCTCGGCCCTGCCCCTCACGGCTCCCCCTCTGTGCTCTTCACTGGGCCGAAGGCTTTCACCGGATTTAACTTTCTCTCAAGTTTACCAGGAACGCAACGGTTTGTTTCTAATTATCAAATAATAATATAGTTGGATGACGCCTTTTCAAGGAATGTTGCCCTTCCTTCTCCACAGGCTCCGAGTCCCTTCACCTCCCATCCTTGGAGCCTTATTTGGATAAAAGGACGAAGGGAAATGGGAGCGTGATGTTTCTGTCAAAGGAGAGACTGAGACTGCCTGACACTGACCTTGCCCTGATCTGAGGGGCCTGAAGAGGTCCTAGAGAGCCAGACTGGCCTCCTCCACCTCCAGGCCGGACTTGGCCCTGGCTGAATCCACAGGGATTTGGCGACCTTGATGCCGGTGGGTGGTCCGGGTGGGGCCGGCCCCGTCCAAAATGCATTCTTGTCTTGTTTGGCCTTTATGTGCCTTTGTTTATTTTTGCATGAGCAGCACAGGCTGACTTCTGATGTGGCCCAACCACTGACTTCTCTTCCTTTCCACCCAGTCTCGTTCACTCTGCTGCAGTCTGGAAGTCATTTCTCCATTTTTCTCTCGGCAGACAATTGGTTCCCAGGAACAGCTGAGCCGGAGAACCCTGGTCGGGAGAGGCCTTCTCCACGGCACCACGGCGGCTTCCTAAGTGTGTGGAGGAAGATTCTAGGAGCACAGCTCCACGGGATCTCTTGCAAGGTCCGAACATCTGGAAGAGATGGAAATCGCCAGCTGGTGAGCTTCCTGGGGAGAGAAATAACCCTGGACACTTACACGTTTTTTTTATTTCCAAGTATAGACATAGCTCCACTTACCCAGCTGTCTTAAAAAATTTGATGAAATTTGAGTTTTTTTTTTTTTCCAGTAACCAATCTAGTTCCAAACTACAGAACCCAAAGCTCTCTGCTGACTTTTGGGAGATGGATGGGTCCCATCGGGCCTGTCACTGTGGTCATTGGAACATTCAGGTATTTGAGCGACTTGCCTAGAGAACCTGCCTGTGGGGAAGCACAATGCTTGGTTCATATTCTAGCAAGTGCCTGGTTCCTTCCCTACCGAAGCATCCAAATAGGACCATGTAATAGGAGCTGGCACATCAGGCTTCTGTGCCAACAAGGGACACAAGCCCATGGTTTGTGAGGTGGGGAGGCAGCAGCAGGTGCTCTCAAAAGTGCATCTCAGAACCAAAAATTTGAAATCCATTCCCTAGGACTAGTTTGTACAAGTGCCTGGAGGATGAGTCCTTTCAGGGAACTGGATGAGTTCCTAATTCCCCAGTAGGACACCTAGTCTGGGTGGTCAATAATGACCTTCTCTGGAAAGTAAGTGAGTTCCATCGAACATGTCTTTGCAAACATGGGAAGGATAAAGGCAGTTGTAGTAGTGCCTAACTATGCTTGCTTGCTTCCGTTGACTTTGCCTTAAGGAAGTGATGCTCCATCAGGAACACTCCACTGGAGACTGGCAAGGCGGCCACTGTTGTCTTGAGCAGGTTAGAGGAATTAGCCGTGCGGTCCTGGTCTTGGCAGGCAGGGAGAATGGACAATGTACATAATTTGGTGATTGATTAGGCAACATCTGTGTGGAAGGAATCTAGGATTATTTCTGGTCATTGGTTTCTAGACAAAGGACCCCAAACGGATGAAGATAGGGAGAAAGAGATGGCAAGTGGACCCTGAAAATTTCGGGAAATTTAAATATTAGGAGACCTGGAAATACTGAGTTTGCTTCTGCCACTCAGACTTACCTCTAGAGCTCAGGAAGGTGTGCCCTGTGGGATGGCTCAGGCAGGCCACCGGTGCTCCTCTCCAGCTCAGGGGGTGCTCCTTCGGGTAGAAGTTTTCTTAATGCCATCACTCTTCTTTGCAAGGAGCTGACGTTAACCCATTCGGCAATAGAACTGAAGGGAAAAACCCCCAGAGGTTGCATTCCTATTGCCTCTGGGTCTCGGGTGGGCCGTGGAGAGCCCTCTGCCTCAGCTTCGCTTTCTGCAGAATGGGGATAACGCTGTGTATCTCTTAAGGGTGATGAGACAAAATGAAGAAACGTGTAGTTTGTTTGATTTTTTTTTTAATGCTTTGTGCTCCGGCGAGAGCAGGTAACATAAAAATTCAAGGTGTTATTATTAGAGTAAGAAATTTTGCTCTATGCTAATTAAGCTCACACCTTACCACTTTACGCCGAGGGAGAAGGCAGCCTGACAGTGCGACATGCAGTGGAGCAGGCAGAGCCGCGCCAGTCCCAGACAGATGGGGTGCGCGGCGGTGACGTGTGTGTGAATCTGCTTCCCGCTCTTCCCTCTCCTCCAGCCCGGACTCCCTCCCCACCCTCACCCCATTTGTGGGAGAGCCTGACGGAGGCTGGCCTGTGCCGGCACCCAGACTTCTCTGTGCGTGCTAAGACGCTGTCAAGCGGAGGTCAGGCGGGTGAAGACTTAGTGAGGCAGCCAGCAAAGTTTCTGGGCCCGACTGCCACCACTTACAGAACACTTGCGGGACCCAGCCAGGAAAATAGATCTTCCTTGGGTGGATGGCTTTAAAGTGCATTATCTGGGGATGTGCCACCTTCGGGACCCGCCCCCCAGAACAGCCGCCGCCGGGGACTTGGCTTAGGGCCCTGCCACCCAAGGTGGGTGCCCGCACTGTGGACCCCATGGCCCCATCTGAAGGGATGTGTGCAGAAGAAACCTTGCTTCTGCCGGGGCCCCCAAGAAGAGAGACTATCCATGGAAGGCAACGGAGCTGTCACCTAGGAGAGAGAAGTGGAAATTCACGGTTCTCTTGTGAGGCAGAGACATCTGTGTTATTGCACCCTAAGCCAATAGTTTTTAAAACAAAGTCATAAAACATGCTACTGTATATCGGAGAGGTGGAAGCCGCTCAGGGCTCCCCTCTCCTCTGAGTGGATTTCTGGAAAGAAACTTTTTTTTTTTTTTTTTTTAGAGCAGGATGCAGATGATCTCAGGACCCAGGCCCCTGGAAGCTCCGGAGGTTGGAGCTGAGAACAGCTGGGAGTGGAACGTTGTTGCTTCCTCCTATCCCGAGGAAAAGAGGCCCTGAATCCTCTGCAGGGTAGAGGCCAGGCCCTGTCCGAACCCAGGAGGGGCAGTGAGTGGCGGGAAATGTGCAGACACTGCACCTCTGGCCACCCGTCCAGGAGAGGGCACCCCCTCCCAGACAGGCAACCCTGCTGTGCTCCCTGTCTCTGAGCCCAGCAGTTGTGCGTCTCTCCCCATCACACAAATGCTTTGCGTCCAGGCCCCAGGTCCCCAAGAGTGCTTTGCAGATGAGGCGGCATGAAGGGGAGCCTTTGGTTGGCTAATGCCATCCCCAGGCGTTGTGACTGCAAACCCAGGGCCCTCAATGAGTCAGCAAACCCACTGGCCTCTTCTCTCTCTTCCTTCTCTTTCATTGTCGCCAGTCTCCAAAGCCCAGTCCCGCCAATGTCCCCGGATGCTTCAGACCCCTGGAAACCGGGATGAGGTTCCCCTCAGTCTTATTTTCAGGCTGCCCGTCCACAAAGCGTTCCACGGAGAGCTTGTAGGGAGCGTTTGGCACGCTCATCGATCCTTCAGAGGAGGGTCATCTGCCAGGCCTGTTTCAGAGAGCTGCAATGGAGAGTCAAGACTGACTGACTTCAGAGCTGGAAGGAGCCTCAATGTACCTTCCTAGGCCCTGGGGGTCTGCTCTCCAACTCCCCGAGTGGCGTGGATCCTGGTTCTTGGCACCAGAAAGACGGTGGACTCTGCCTGATCTCGGACCCCAAGAAGGGCACTGGCCACCGAGGGCCCCAAGTATGAGAAACGCTCCCTCTGTGAGACAGAAGGCAAAGGGACAGGCTGCCTGGGAGACCGTCTCGGGGCTAGGACACATGGTACTGAGCCAGGTTCCATCCCTAGTGGCACATGGCCTCCAGAGCCTTCTGGGGGTAGCCTTTGAGGCCCCTGTCCCTCACTGAGTGTGGCTTTCATGGTTCCCAGCTTCATAGGGACCAAGAAGCACCACATCCTGGGATGCTCATGTTGAACCCTTGGCCCACCTGACCAAGTATTGCAGGAAGAGACCCTGCTGAGTGCTGCTCGGGAAGCCCAGAAGACAAACACACAGACCCGCAAATCTAGAGTAACTCTTCCTCGCAAAAACTCATGTGTTCAATGGAATACTATGCAGCTGGTAGGAAAGATGAAGTCATGAAACTTGCTTATAAGTGGATGGTCATGGAGAGTATCATGCTAAGTGAAATGAGTCAGGAAGAGAGGGACAGACATAGGGTGATTGCACTTATTTTTGGAATGTAAAATAACATAATATGAGACTGACACCCAAGGACGGTAGAGGCAAGGGGAAGCCTGCCTCATGAGCTGGGGAAGAAGGCAGCTGGAATAGAGAAGGGGTCACTAAGTCAATGATGATTGGAGGGATCATTCGGGATGGGAGATGTGTGCTGAAAGTAGATAAAGAATTAAAAGTGATAGCCTCTCAGTGTCTGTATTGCAAACCATAACACCCCAAAGGGGGGGGGGAGAGAGAGAGAGAGAGAGATAGACAGAGAGTATGTAATTGTCTGCTATAGAGGTAAGGGGAAGGTTGGGATACTGGGTGGGGGGATACTGGGGACATTGGTGGTAGAAAATGTGCACTGGTGGAGGGATGGGTATTTGATCATTGTATACTGAAACTCAAACATGAAAGCTTTGCAACTGTATCTCACGGTGATTTAATTAAAAAAAAAAAAGACTTGGGTGCCCTGATGCCAGGTGGACTCAGCAGGCTGGATAGGAAATGTATGGACTGGGTTACCTGGGCCCAGGTGGGGCACAGTCACTTGGGTACAAATGATTTCTTTCTGACATCAGCAAGGTGGGGGGCAGGGCGCGGCCCCACCCAGACATGTTATGACAGTAGGTCCCTAGGAGCACTGATTTGGGCAAGAGCTATCATGGTCCTTCTCAGCCTGGGCGGCTGCTGCTCTGGGAAACTCTGGCCCCGTGGTCTTGGGTCACATCCAAGGCTGATGGGCAGAAAAGAACGTGAAGTCTCTCAGTATCTATATTGCAATCCATAATGCCCAAAAATAGAGAGAGGGGTTGAGGGGAATTGTCTGCCGCAGAGGCAAGTGGAAGGATAAGATGGGGAGGGGTATACCAGGGACATAACTCAAACATGAAAGCTTTGTAACTGTATCTCACGGTGATCCAATAATAATAATAATAATAATAGTTATTATTATTATTATTAACAATAACAATTAATAGAAATAAAAAGAAGGCTACTGGGCACCCTTGTGACTTGTGGTCCAGAACCTTCTCCCATGGAGCCAGGTGTGACCAAACCTGAGAGTCTACCTCGTGGACTGTGTTCTCTTCCGCCCTGCAACAGAAACACTGGATCCCGCTGCCTCCACCCCTACAGGCACCCCCAGGTCACGTTCCCCACATCACAGAAACCCAGTCAGGCAGGGGAAGCCGTGTGCTAGGTGCATTGGAGCCCACCAGCTCCCAGCCACATGCTTCCATAGCGTGCCCTCACACTGGGGAGCACACAGGAGAGGGGCAAATGTTGGACCCCACATGCTCACGTAGAGCCTTGTTTTTTAAAAAACTTTTTATTTTATTGAATCACCGTGAGATGGAGCTTTACAAAGATGTTCATGGTACAGATTCAGTCATACAGTCTTTCAACTCCCATCTCTCCACCAGTGTAATTTCCTAGCACCAGTGTCCCCAGTTTCCCTCGAGCCCCCCCAAGCCACCCCTAACCCCCGCCTGCCTCTAGGGCAGGTGCCTCTCTTCTTTCTCTCTCTTTCTCTCTCTCATTTTAGGCATTATGGTTTGCGACACAGATACTGAGAGTTTACTAAAGGGACCCTTGGAGAAAGCCAGTAATGATGGGAGGACGATGGGACCACGTAGAGGGGAAGGGAGAAATGCGATGTGGTGCCTCCCAGGGCCCCTGAGCTCCTGTGGCAGCTGAATCAGGAGCTGAGATGGACTTTGGGCTGTACCCACTCGGCTGTACCCTCTCTGCATGGGCGTAGGGTATGCCTTTCTTTCAGGACTCAGCTAAATTCTAGGAGAGGGATTTAGCTGAGTGATTGTTCCATCTTGAGGGGTTGGACCAGCCCCCCACAACCCCGCCAAAGTGGTCCCAAGTGGCACATCCCGCCAGTGGTGAAGGATGCCGTTTGTCCAGGTGGAGTTCTGCTGCATTGCTCAGTGACCAACCTGAGAGAATCAGTGAATCACAATTGACGGAATTGGAATAAATCGCACATGATCAGGTTTGGCTCCTGCCAGGAAGGGCTGCGACATGGGGAACAGGATACGACCACTCCCTCAGCCACACAGGCCGAGTCTGATGGATGTGCACACCCATCTGTCCCAGACCCAGCCCTCCTGTGGGTGCTGGGGGCTTCCCAGAATCTGGCTCTGTATTTGCTTTCCTCACATTTCTCTGCCCTTCCAGCAGGTTCTTCTGAAGGACCAGAGGGGGAGGGTGTGGGTGGGTGAAGAAGGGGAGGAGGAATCTTTGCAGTGTATATTAGGAACATTTAATTAGCCTTAGATTACTTATTAAGTGGCGTTATCCCCATGATGTTTGTCACAGATGAATGACTACATATTGTCTATGGTTTATAGGCCTAAAGTTCCCCACTGAGTGTCACAAATTCCCATTATGTCCCCAGTGCTGGGACTTAGCACTTGGAGCTTGAGTGGAGGCCAGAAGCCACCCTTTGACCTGGCAGTGAGGGCAGGTGGGAGGGCTGTCACTCTAGTCAGTGGGGCTATGGGGACAGAGCTAAGCACAGAAGCTGGCAGAGCTACCCCTCCCCCAAGCCCCTAGGGCACTATTATCCTAAGAGGCCAGCTCAGGTTCCCTGCAGGGTGAATCAGCTCATCTTGACCTTCAAACTCTGCAGGTACCCTGACACCTGTGGCTATGGAAGAGGCTTGCTCAAAAGCCAGCCCCCATCTGAGCCACAGAGAGCCACACTCCAGGTAACACAGGGGATCCTAGGGATTGTACCCAGATGCCACAGTGCTCTTTCCTTGCCCACAATGAGTAGCACTGTAGCACTGTCGGCCCCGTTGTTCATTGATTTGTTCGAGCGGGCACCAGTAACTTCTCCATTATGAGACTTGTTGTTACTGTTTTTGGCATATCGAATACACCACGGGTAGCTTACCAGGCTCTGCTGTGCGGCCGGGATACTCTCGGTAGCTTGCCAGACTCTCTGAGAGAGATAGAGGAATCGAACCCAGGTTGGCCGAGTGCAAGGCAAATGCCTTACCCGCTGTGCTATCGCTCCAATACCAGCCTAAAATCTAGCATCATCAGCCCAGAGCTCAAGGTCTGGTCTCACTAGGTGGAAACCAAATTTCTTAAGACTTGTGCCTGAAGTTTTGTGTTCAGATTGTTTTCTGTTTTCATTAGGTTCTTCATTTTTTGTTTTTTTTTTTTTTGTATTTTTTTTGTGGGGGTGCACACTTGGCAATGTTCAGGGCTTACTCCTGGACTTGTATCAAGGGTTCAGGGACCATATATGGTGCTGGGGATTGAACCTGGGTCTCTCCTGGCCCTCCTTTAAATGCATACCCAATCAGGACACTCCTTAGCACAGGGCAACTTTTCAATTCTTTGTCTGTGATGGGTTTTATTTGTTTGTTTGGGAGCCACACCTGATGATGCTCAGGGCTTACTCCTGGATCTGCATTCAGGTCCCCTGATGGGGCTTGGGGAGCAATATGGGGTGCCAGGGTTTGAATCTGGGTTGGCCACATGCAAGGCAAACACCCTACCCACTGTGCTATCTCTCCAACCCTCTCTGATGCATTTTAAAGCTTTAAGCTGTGATTCACTGAAGATCGAAGCAGAGAGAGATAAAACTAGAGAAATTTCTGGAGAAATAGCTGGTTTAAGGAGGGGGCTTACAGGCCACAGGGAGAGAGAGTAGCGGATGCACAGGAAGAAGGGGGAGGACAGCTCCTGAGGGAGCAAGCCCCCAGAGAAGACCAGGAGGGGACACAAGGAGGCTGGGACAGCTGCCTGGGTCATCTCTACCCTTCTTATCCACCTGCATGACTAAGCCACAGAACTCTAGTACCAGGAGCAAGCAACCCAAATTTTGCAAATTCAGGGTAAGCGAAGGCAACCCACAAAGCTAATGGAGTTTGTTGAAAGTATGAAACACCAGACTTTGAAGTGGTGACGTGGATTTTTATACGGCTCAGTTCCCCCGCTCTCCGGGGATCCCAGCATCTCATAGGCCTCACAAACCCTCAGCGCTATGCTGTGTCCCCCCGGTGGGCTGCGGGGCATCTCTTGCTCTGTACAGACCCGCACCCCAACAGCCTGTGTCCTCTCTCTGGAGGCAGTAAGGCACGAAGAGAGCAAGTCTCCCTCCGTTCAGCTCATTAGGCGGCAACAACCAATATCACAGACTTCACTCGGGCACCAAGTGGTTGCCCCGTCAGGTTAAACATGGCCTGGATGTCACACCTGACACTGCTCCTCTCCCACACGGAGGGAGGCTCAGGGTCCCGCTGAGATGGGAGAGCACAGCCCATATTCCCTGTGAGCCTCTCAGATCGGAGAGACCTGGGGGCAGGATTGAATGCTAGAACTCAACCCAAGGGCATGGGGTTGCATCTTCAGGGCGGATTTTGCTGTGTGACCTGGGGGCCAGGGACTTCACTTCTCTGTGCTTCCATTTTCCCCCTCCTTCAAATTAGCTTCAGAATGATGCCTGCACCCCATGGGGGGGAGTTTAAGCATTTTCGGCATATTAACATGTGTAAAATATTAAAAACAGTGCCTGGCCTCATATTAGCATTGTATGATATTCAAAAGCAATATTCTTGGGTTGATGTGGCTCTTCCTAGAACCTATGTACACATTTATTCACATGTAAATGTATTCAGTGTTTTTTGTTGGGTTAAAAAATGTGAAGATGAAGAAAAATACTTTATGAATCATCGGCAACAAAATTTTAACCTACATATCGAAGCCCACGAGCTTCAATATGTTCTCCCCTGAACAATCCTTACATTCCTGTCATCAGACTCCTAAATAGTTTGGACAGAGACACTGAACCACACCAAGACCCTATCCTGCCCTACCCTGGTCACCAGTTACCTGCATGTCCACAGACGCTGGACTTCCCTCCTTGAAGGGTACAGTCTGAATGCACTCACCCAGCTGAGTCTGTGTGTGTGAATGTGTGACTCTGTGTGTGTGTATGTGTGTGAGTGATTTAGTGAGTGTGTCTGAGAGTGAGTGTGTGCATATTTGCATGACTTGTCTGTGTTTGTGAATGATAGTAACAGTGTGCATGAGTGAGTGGATATGAGTGGGAACATGTGAGTGAGTTTGTGTGTGTGTGTGTGTGTGTGTGCGTGTGTGTGCCTATGAACACGCATGTGTACATAGAAGTACATTATGACTGCTCTGGTCCCACCTCAGGGCACAAGTGGGCTGTCTCCACATAGAAAGAGTCTTCTACAGTGACGGCTTTGCTCCCTTTCCACATAGAATATGTGCCTACAGTTTGGCAAATGGTCACCACCTCTACCACCGAATCCCTTTTATTCTTGGCTCTAGCCTTACCTGGTGACATAAAACCTCAGTGAGACATTTGGGGAGTGGTCAGGACCAGAGATAATGGCAGGAGCCCAAGCCAATGGCTTCCTCGGCTACAGGAGGAAGGGGCGGGGGCAGGGATAGTGGTTAAGCATTTAACTCTGCACTTAGCTACCTCTCATTAACGAGCTCTCTGGTGGAAGTCTTCACAGCAACGCCTGGCTCCCAAGGCTTTGTCAGCCCACCCATGGCAACCTCTGTTAGTCAATAATAACAGCTCATTTAAAAATAGCAGCATCAACTTGTTTGCACTGTTATTAGCGGTGCCTGGCTTCTATCCCCAGAAGATTCTGGAAAGGTGTGTGACCTGCTTCCTGCAAAGCTCCTCTCCCTGAACCTGCTTCCCAGTCTGGGAAAAGACAGGCACATCTTTAGCAAACACTCACAATGTAATTGCCAGGCAGTTTGGGTCAACCGCAGTAAAATACGGCAGTTGGCGGCATGGTAGGTGCATTAGTCAATACAGCAGTGCCACACGTTTTATTGAATCGCAGCCCTCTTTTGCCCTGGTGAGGACCCCGTGAATCCCCATCTTTATATCAATCTAAGTGATTCATTTAGCAAAGTTGGGAGAAGGGGGCTTCAGTGCAATGCCAGGACAACCCTCCGCTATGACCTAGCACTCTTATCAACTGTGTTGTCACCTTCTTATCGGTGGGGATGTTTTGATAGGGGCTCACATAAGAAACAGGTCAGGGCAGGATGTGTCCAGAGCACGGTCCTAGAGGGCATCACTTACGTGTGGATTGAGTGGGTTTCCGCAATGCCCACCGGGGAACCCAGCCTGGTTAAGGAGACCCAAGGGGGAATTCTCCCTGCTGGCAAAAAATGCAGGAGCTTCTCGCGGCACTAACATCTGAAATGAAATCACTCTCGCCTCTTTTGTGACTGCTAGGAACTGTGAGGGTGCTCCTTATTGAGGCTGCTGTTATCACAACTGAGATTTAACCTTATCGCTAAAATTTCCACCCTAAAGCTTGACCAGATGTTAAAAAGTAAAACTAGCAGCCTACAAGCCCGTTTTATTAATTCCACATCTGTTGAAAGTATCACAAATACTTGGTGAATTTGAAAAACCTTGTGCTTTTTCTAAGCAATATTCTTAATATGGCTGTGTCTGGAATCATCTAAGCAAGGAGGTGTATCTGAGAGTGCAAGGAGTGGGAAAGAGATAAAATGTTCATAAAATGTTATTAAAAAATACCATGTTCACTGTTTAAAAAAATCCCGCTTGCTTTGCGGCGGGGTGGGGGGGGGGTTGTTGTTTATAAAGATTGGGAACATAATCAGGGTCCATGGTCTTGTATTTAGGAGAAATTCTTGAAAGTGAGAAAGAAAATTCAGAACACAAAAGCCTCCCCTAAGTAGGGGACGCTGGTGAAGCGGGGAGTGAGGGCTCTGGCAAGCCAGCCCAGTCATGCTCCAACCTGGCTCAGGAGAAGTCGCTCTGTGCTCTTCCTGGGCAGAGCGCCCCATTGCCTCTGCATTTCCAGGGCTTGCACACAGAGCCGCGCTCCTGCCCTCGAAGGCTGGTCATCCACGTCAGTCCTCACGGCTTCCCAAGCTCCTGCTCAGCCCGGTGCTCTCTGCAGAAACAGCCGAGCGATGGGAAAACGTCATTGAAGGATTCTGCAGACACACTCTCGGCTTCCCATGGCTCTCCTGTCTCCACACAGCCCACACTCCAGTACAGTGAGGCAAGAGCACACGTGGCCCAAGAACATAGATGTGTGTGTGTGTGTGTGTGTGTGTGTGTTTTGTTTTGTTTTGTTTTTCCTTTCTAGTCAGCGAGTGCAGCAAGAAAGCCTGACTGAGGAGCAGGAGGCCCATGTCTTCTCCTTGAGAACAGGCCTTCTGGGAGAAAACCACCTGCCAGGGGGAGGGTTTCAACGGTGCAAACAAAGGAGCGGTGGCAGGACAGAGTGCAGGCATGGGGACCCAGGAAGATGTGGACTTTACCATCATTTCCGGGATCAGTTTCCAGAAAACGGTTCCCCGTTGCCCTGCAGGCCAGTCCCCAAGCCTCCAGCCAGCAGGCAGGCGGTTTTCCCCCTCTGCCTCTCTCTGTTCCTGCCACACATGGCCCTGCTGCCCATAACTAAGAAACAAGTCATAATTTAATTTGGGGGGGGGGAGATCAGTTGGCAAATGCTCATTAAACAATTGGGTCTTTGGAAACGCTATCTTTAGATTTTTTTTAATTGACCTATTATTTTGCTTGCTCTTGGCTGCCAGAACCCCCACTGCAAACAAGGAGATGCTCGTTACCTGGACTTCCTTTGATGAATAGTTTTAATTAAAAAATTCTGTACCATAAGTATTTTAATGTTAGAAACATACCAAAGGTATGCAGCCATAAATTCAAAAACACATTTAAATTAATCTATAAATATGCTGCAAAAATTGACAGGGTATATTTAAGCAAGGGATGTGGCATAGATAGCTAATGATGACAATTAAGAATCATGTAAAATAAATGAAAATCAATACTCAGACAGTTTGGGGGGGAAAATGAAAAAAAGAGAGAGAGAGAGAGAGAAGCTTAAAAACCACACGTAGTTTGTCCATTAGGAGAAACACCGGCTGCAGCTCCCGGTCCTGAAACATGGGCAGTGAGGCTGACACGCTCTCCTCATTGTCTTGCATCAGGAAAACTCTAGGGAGCCTGACTGTGTAGCTTGGGCTGTAGTGAGTGTGGGGGGGGCGGGGGGGAGATTTGGGCGGCATAAGGTAGATGGTCCTGTTTCAGTAAACTCCTAAGCAAAACTCATAGCTCGCTCGGTAGAGAGCTGCAGGCACCGTTCTGAGGTTCCTGAGTTCTATGCATCGATGCCAACCCCTGGACACATGGTTGGCACTTCAATACAGGAGTTCTCTGCTTTTTAAGCATCATGACAAGCTGTGGGAATTCTCTGCTCCTGTCTCCAGAGGCCGGGGACTTGCAGGGCGCAGCCACCTGCCAGCGACCAGGGCCGTGGGCACCAGTCTTCCGACTCCAGGGGCAAGCCGTGCCCACGCCCCCCTGCTGTAGCAGCACCATCTGCAGAGACGCGAGCTGCTGCTCCCACTGGCTCGCCCGGGGCTTTGTGAGTCCAACCAGGAGCTGTGTGCTAACCTTCATTACTACATTCATATTAAAAGACAACTCTGCGTCTTTCAATCATGCATTTCCCTCTAATTAAGGCATATTCACTTTTTTTCCCCTAATTAGGTATTCTTTGTTGCATAATGTTTGCTCTAATCTTTCGGAATCTTTCTCAATATCCCGTCATTACTGGCTCCCCTCGAATTCAACCAAAGCATGTTATTTTTTCTGCTAATTATATCCTCATTTACAGATTGGCGTCTCCTCTGATTGGCTCTGTGCACCAGTTGCTATGACTTCATTAGTCACGTCTCCTGACCCTGTTATTTCTCATGACAGGACTTGCTCCTCATGTCCTGTGGCTCCAGATCCCTGGGTCACTTCTCGCCAGGGTTGAAATTGTGTCAAACACACAGGGGTTTAGGGTGTAGGAATCACAGCCGTAGTCACTAATTACTACACACAGACTCAGGACAAATCACTACTGCTGGCTGGGCCTTCCTTTCCCTCTCATTTTTTTAAATGAATGTTTTAAAGGTGTCATTAACAGATTAGTTTAATTTTTTTAAAGGTGCCTGATTTTTATATATTAAAAAAAAACCTTAAAAACCCAAATGTATCTCCCTACTACACCTCCCCAGATGATCTTTAAAATACAAAATCTCAAAGCCTTCTATTTTATATGGGCTGCTGCTACGTAGGCAGAGAACTATAGCATTGGCTCAATACTGACAATCTCAAAAAAAATTTTTTTTTTGAATTTTACAATTCTCAAAAGTGGTGAAAGCAGAATTTTCTAATTCTGTGATGCACAAATAAAATAATAAAAAGAACCCCAAGCAAATAAAAGAAAACAATTACATAAAACTACAACACACTAACACAAATTGTAGTTGTTAAAAATAGCAAGATGAAGCTCTCAAGGCAAACAAATGATGAAAAAAAGAGTTTAACTGATTAGATAAGATATGTATATTAAGAGATAATTAAAATGAATGAATCACATTTGTGTACCAACGTTATCTCTTTAATAAGCAGAATAGAGTAATGAGACATGAAAATTGTGGGGTACAGGGCAGACAGTTTGTTGTGATCCCCACTTCCAGATTCTGGGCCATCAGAATAACCCAGTTTCCCAGAATTAGAGACCCAGGAAGAATCAAGCCTGCAGAGTTTAAATGCAAGTTAGTTAATATGAAAAATGCTGTATCTAGTTGTTTGCAAAATTACTTTTGTTGATTAAAAGGCTCTTCAGAACTTCCGGCTGGTGAAAGGGTTTTAAATTGTCTAATGCTGATTGTGATTGCTATGCAGAAAAAAGGCAGTGCAAAGCAAACCATTATATCACTGAATCTTTGTTAAGCAGGCCTTGAAAGTGTCTGACAGCATAATTAATCTTGTGATATGAACAAAGAAACCAACTCAATAGTATTGAAGATGCTTATTAAAAATACTAAATACCTTTTTCCACTTAAAAACCTTTTGAAACAGTGTGGGAAGTGGCATTACCTTTTTGTTTTTGCCGCATTTTCAACTAAAATTGATACTCGGGTCTACAGCACAGCAGCTAAAGCTGTGAAGTGGACAATAAGAATTCCTTTTTTTAAAAACCACGATCTCAACCAGGAAGGCTGGCAGGGAGCACCAACCTGGCAGCTAGAAGTTCTGGCCTCACCCCCCACGTAGCAATTCCGTTCCAAGTTAAGAGAGATAGAAGGGCTGAGACGTGTCCTTTGGTAACAAACACCCATGCAACGTGGGGACTTCCTGGAAATTGCCCTTTCCTCTTGGGCTTCTAAAGTGAGAGCTGTTCCTACAACCATTTATGATTCCAAAGAGCTTCAGAGACACAGGCCATATTGGATTTCTTTGGTTTCCTTTGTGTCAGGGATGGGTTTGGGAGTACAACTCAGTCCTGGGATACTCCGTCATGTCTATCCTAGAAAAAGGATGAAGCCCCTACGGAGCTACTGGTGTTTAAAACCTTTGTGGTTATTGTGTGGCAGAGATGTGGGCAGGCAGGTGCTGACCTGCAGACCAGGATACTACAAAGGAGGTGCAAAAGTGCAGGGAGGGGCAGGAGGTGAATTTTTATCTGGGGTGGAGACTAGGAAGAATACTGAGAAGGACACATTTGTAATTGTTGATCACTGTGCACACGTAATTTAAGAGCCTTCAGCGTGAAGTTATTATTCAGCTCACACATCTATAGGGTGACCAAGCGATGGGCTGATCTGGACTGAGCAGTTCCACTGATCTTAGCTGGACTCCACTTCTGCATCTGCAGTTTAGTTGGACTTCTTTGACCCCGCCTCCCTCCATTGGATCTAAATGGGATGACTCTGTTCGAGGAGTCTCCAGCTAACCCCTGCTGAGCTTTCCTGACAAAAGAGCCAGAGAGCGACTGGAGAATAGGAAGGCTCCGAGGCATAGATTGATGACTAGGAGGTAATGCCATGGAGTACCCGAATTAGCCACTGAGATAGAAACCTTCACAGAGGGGGGACCAAAAGAAGATAGTCACGTGCCCATAGCAAACTTACATCTTATCATTTGGGGTGGGAGACAGTTCTGTCTAGTGATAGCTCACACTTGTTTACAAACTAAAAATAAAAGGCGATTTATTTACCTTGGTATTGAAAACAAATTAGAATGAGCTATGGGTTTTCCGAGTTGTCAACAACCAAGAGGGGTAGGTATGAAGAGTTATACTTGGGAGGGGAAGATTGAATCCACCATCATTTCAGCTGATATATTCATTTACTAAATGAACGTGCAGAAAGAAAAGTACCAAAATCAGCAGAAAAAGTATTTTCATTAATAAGAAAGTTCAGCAATACCTGGATAGGGCATCAAATGATAAAAAGCGGTAGTATTTCTTTCTACCAACCATAAACAACCAGGAAATATAATTTTAAAATGATACTATTCGTGATATCAACACGTAAAGTTTACAGAAATAATCTCCAGAAACTCTGAAGACATTAGAAATACAGCCACCTCATGAACATGTCAACTGTCCTGTACTGAATTTATCAATTTAATTTAATCAAATAAAACACTTACAAATCCAAATGTGAATTTTGACAAAATTTGATTAACTTGCTCTAACACTTAAATTTACTTTAAAATTATTTTAAGGCACCATAAATAATAAATACTTTATGATAAAAGGGACTAAAAATAAGGAATTGCTGTATCAAGTATTGCAAAGCCATAGTATATTACAAAAGCATAGTAATGTAAGCAGTGTGGTTTTGCCGATAAATAGACCAGAGGATATCTATATCACAAATGATAAACTTTATGTTATATCATCACTGTCACTGCGCTCCCATTGCTCATTTATTTTCTCAAGTGGGCACTAGTAACATCTCCACTGTGAGACCTGTTGTTATTATTTTTTGGCATATCGAATATGCCATAAGGAGCTTGCCAGGCTCTGATGTGCGAATGAGATACTCTCAGTAGCTTGCTGGGCTCTCCAAAAGGGATGGAGGAATTGAACCCGGGTTGGCTGCGTGCAAGGTGAACGCCCTACCCGCTGTGCTATCGCTCCAGTTCAGTGTTATACATCTATACCATTATATCATATGCTTAAATATATAAGGAGAAAGCCTATATCTTCGAGAAAACTAGATCACTCTCTAGAGATATATGAAACTAAATATAAAATTAAGGTGTCTGGGGCTGGAGCGATAGCACAGTGGGTAGGGTGTTTGCCTTGCATGTGGCCGACCCGGGTTCGATTCCCAGCATCCCATATGGTTCCCTGAGTACCACCAGGAATGATTCCTGAGTGTAGAGCCAGGAGTGACCCCTGTGCATCACCAGGTGGGTGTGACCCAAAAAGCAAAAAAAGAAAAAATATTAGGGTGTCTGCTAAGTACTACATCAAAGTGACCTCTTAATGGATTGAAATATCAACTATTGAGTTGTGCATATGAATAGTGACAACATAATTAGAACAAAATGCAATGTCATTCTGACTTAGGGAGAGAGAACACTTTCTAAACATAACTTTGGAAACTCCGATAATAGAAATATCTGACAATTCTGCTTATATTCAAATGAAGGCTGTTTGGTTCACTGAAGAGCATTCTGGGTAAGATACTTCACCAATGGCCCAGAGGGAAAAGAGGTATACCTCTAAATTTGAGAATGGATTAACACCTAGAGGACAACCCTCCAAGAGAAATGGAAATTTGGGGATGGGGGGGGGTTGGTGCACATCCAGAAGTGCTCAGGGTTTCCTTCTGGCTCTGTGCTCAGGGTTGACTCCTTTCTGGTACTTGGGGACGATATGTAGTGGCAGGGATCAAACCTGGGTTGGCTGTGTACAAAGCACGTTCCTTACCCACTAAACTATCTCTCTGGCACCATGTTCTGGAAACGTACACAAGAGCAAACTCCAAAAAGCTGATAATAAGAGAGTCTGAAAATATTTATTAACATGAGAAATGCATTTTAAAAAACCCCAAAATACTATGTATGTCTAAGATATTTGCAACTATTAAACTGCTGGCATTCTGAAGTCATGTGTTGGTAGGAATGAGAGAATCTTAGGTGAAGATTCTGAGCACCCATGGCTTCCGGTCAGAGTATAAACTCACACACTGCCCAAGACCTGGACACCTGTAAAGTATGCTGGGAGGGAGCAGTGTAGGTGAAAGTGTACCAAGGAGTGTGCTCAGAACCTCCTTTTTGGAGGTTTGGGCACCTGATACTGGGTAGGGGAAGCTGGTATGAATTTATATAACCCCCGAAGGACCTTAGTTGTTTCACTACCCTACAGAATGCTCTGGAGTTGGGAATGACCTTCCAAAGCGGTCTCACCTGGGGGTAGTGGGGTAGAGCCCAGGGGTGAGGCAGCTCTGAGTCTTCTGCAGAAGCACCCATTGCAGCCAGTCTTCAAGCACCCAACAGCTGGGGCAGCTCCCTTTGCAAGAGCTAGCTCAGGGACTTGCCACACCAAGCACTGTCCTTCACAACCCAGCAGTGCTCCTATCAGCTCAACTTCCAAAGAAGTGCTCATAGATGACTAAGGACATTTGTATCTTGGTCTCAAACATGTGCAGGAGTTACAAACCTGGGAAGATGAGTAAAATGCAGACATGCACTGATTCAAAGAAAATAATTCTATGTACATCTAGCAACATGGACCCTGACATGTACACAAATTAAAATCCATTCATATATGAAATAATATAATATGAGACTAACCCAGCATTAATGCTGGGTCTCATTCCCCTGACCCTGAAAGAGCCTCCCTCATTGGGAAGGACGAGTAAAGAGAGGCTTCTAAAATCTCAGGGCTATGACGAATAAAGACATTACTGAGACCACTCGAGAAATTCAATGATCAACAGGATGATGATGATGATGATGATGATGATGATGATGATGATGATGAGGAGGAGGAGGAGGAGGAGGAGGAGGAGACTAACAAAAGAACAGTAGAGACAAGGTTCACAAAGATTGCTCCACAGTTGGAAGCCTGTCTCATGAGCTGGGGTAGAAGGTAGCTGAATAGAAAAGGGATCACTCAGTCAATGATGGTTGGAGGGATTGCTCGGGATGGGAGATGTGTGCTGAAAGTAGATAAAGGACCAAACATGATAGCCTCTCAGTATCTATTGCAAACCATGGTGCCCAAAAGTAGAAAGAGAGTATGGGGGAAGTTGTCTGCTATAGAGGTAGGGGGAGGGCTGAGAAGAGGGGGGATACTGGGGACATTGGTGGTGACACTGGTGGAGGAATGGGTGTTTGATCATTGTATGACTGAAACTCAAACATGAAAGCTTTGTAACTCTATCTCACAGTGACTCAGTAAAAAAATTTTATTCATAAAATCCATACCTTCAACATATCTTGTCTAGAAGACAGATAGCATTTAAACACAGTTTAATGTGGAGTAAGCGTTTTGAATTTGAAGCCTATGTTGTCTGATATAAGTATGGCCATCAGGTCTTTTTTAGATTACTAATTTTAATATTGGGCCGGAGCGATAGCCCAGTGGGTAGGGCATTTGCCTTGCATGTGTCCGACCTGGGTTCGATTCCTCCATCCCTCTTGGAGAGCCCAGCAAGCTACCAAGAGTATCCCGCCCTCACAGCAGAGCCTGGCAAGCTACCCGTGGTGTATTCTATATGCTAAACACAGTAACAACAAGTCTCACAATGGAGACGTTACTGGTGTCCGTTCCAGCAAATCGATGAACAATGGGACTACAGTGCTACAGTGCTAATGTGGGGTAAGAGACAGGGTTGAAAGAAGAAACACATAGATGAACAGAATTCTTAGAAGGGTAAGTGGTGAAAATAGGTGTTTTAGGGGATTATGGCCCTTTGCACCTAAGTTCCAGAAGAAAAGGAGAGTCAGAAATCTCTAACCAAACATCAAGTCAACCATCAGATTTTTTCTACTTGCCATTTATTTTCACATCTAATCCACATGCAATCTTCGTGAAGTTGTGGTCCCACTAGTTTATCCATTTTTTCAGGGAAGCAGAATAGGAGATTATTTTCCAGATGTTTGGGACTTTATGTTTTCATAATTGATCCCATCAAAGGTTGGCAAGGAACAAGAAGAAAAGGGGTTAGTGTTCTCTCTGCACATTTTGGAGGTTGCATGGAAAGAATAAATTCAAGCCTAGACTCGGAAAACATGCTCCTTATGGAAATCAGGCGTAGGGAAAATTATGAGTCCGGAGAGGAAGGAAAGGAGCCGTGAAACCAGAGAAGAGGGGCTTTCTGAAGGGAGGAAGCTAGTGAACAGGGCACTCTCACCAGGTGGAAGAGGAACAGCGTTAACAGGTGACTCAAGTATTTTTAAACTATGAAACTGCCAAAGAGAAGTTGTTGTAGATGTATACAGTCTATACAGTAGAGATATGGAATCTATAGGGGGAAAATGTATGGTTTTCTAGATGTCTTTCCACAGGGTTGGGGAGCAGGAAACTATATCAGAGCAATGGTTTTGTGGAACTCAAAAAGCCACGAGATTCCAGCTGCCTCTCTGGAAATCTGGAGTCTAGAAAGGAAGAAAATTAGGCGCGAGAAGAATGCGTTAACGGGCAGTGTGTGTTCTAGCCTTCCAGCATGGGTGGCCAGGCCAGGCCTCTCAGTGTTCACACAGCGTCCTGCCCTCGTCCGTGGGTCCCAGCTTGCTCATCTGTAAAAGGAAAGGTCAACATTGCTCCTGAGCTGCTAGGACGCGGTCTAAGGGAGTGATGTAAGGGTCTCTCGATAACAATCTCTGCGCCCGCTGTCAGGGAACTGCAGCAAAACTGCAGAGGCCCCTCACAGAAGCAAGGAACTGACAGGATTCTCCACTGAGGAGGACGTGAGGAGGAGGAAGAGGAGGAGCTGGAGAAGAAGAGAAGGAGGAGGAGCTGGAGGGGAGAAGGAGAAGGAAGAATGGGGCTTGGGGTGGGGGGAAGGGGGGTGAGGTATGGGAGGAAGTGGTAAAGGAGAGAAATGGGAGGAGAAAAACAAGAGTAGTTGAAGAAGAGGCACGGGTGGAGCCACTGTCCACTCATTTGCAGAGTGTGAGTGTCATCACCCGGGTGGAATCATAGTTTATAAATAAATGCGTTAAAAATGATGTTTTAAATATCCTGTTATGTGGCCCCTGGGTGAAAAATATCATCTGCTGCTCAGATGAAACAGCAGCATTTTGTTCCAACCCCAGGGAAAGAAAAAGACAGACCCTGTCAGACGATGAAATCTGGCAAATCTCAGCATGGCAACACAGCTGGATGATGGAGAGGATTTCAAGGGTCATTTTGGTCAGCCTGCTTGGATTTTCCTTACACATGTCGTGGAGGCACGGGATTGCCAGCGTCTGAGCATGCTCCCTACCCTGTGTGAACGCCCACCTGCCTCCATAACGTAGAATGAAAGATTCCCCCAGCTCTCCTGCCGGAGGGCCACATGCACCTGGCTGAGTGGCACCTGAATGGAGAACAAAGTGCAGCTTGTGTGGCATCCACTGGTAGCCGGTGGTGTTAGCAAGTGTCCACATTTGTTTCTGATGGCACAGACAGCTCAGTGACAATGGGGCAGGGGGATGTGCAGGGTCTGCGGTGTTGGCGGTGTGGGCCTGGAGGTTGGGCTTTCGCAGGTCTGATGTTTTGGGCTCTAAGTAGTCTGACCTGATTGCCGTGGGCAACGCAGACATTTGCACTTAGCTCCCATGTAAGATGCAATACTTACAGCTTCAACACTGTAACTAGTGGGGGTCAGAGCAATAGTACAGCGGGTAGGGTGCTTGCCTTGCATGCAGCCAGCCTGAGTTCAATCCCCAGCATCCCGTATGGTCCCTCGAGCACTCTCAGGAGTAACTCCTGAGCACAGAATCAGGAGTAACCCTTGGGTATCACAAGGTGTGGCCCTCCCTGCCAAAAATAAACAAACTTTAATTGACTATATATGTATAGTCAATTATACATATATAGTCATATATATATATATATATATATATCCTAAAAACCAAAAATCTCATCTGGATTTACAGTTTTCAGTGTAACAAGTTGTTTAACTCCACATTTTGACTTTTCATAAATAGGGTTGTTTAAATTGAAAATTTAAACAATGTTTTTGTGTCCATTTTATTAACTTGTTTCTTTATGATGCTTTTATTTCTTCAAAGATTTTACAATTGTTTCTGTTGAATGACACTTAATATTTGATTCCTTGTTATTCTTTTTTTTTTTCTTTTTGGGTCACACCCGGCGATGCACAGGGGTCACTCCTGGCTCTGCACTCAGGAATCACTCCTGGCGGTGCTCAGGGGACCATATGGGATGCTGGGAATTGAACCCGGGTCGACTGATGCAAGGCAAATGCCCTACCAGCTGTGCTATTGCTTCAACTCCCCTTGTTATTCTTTAAGTGTCTCTCGGAACTATTTGAGGTCTTCTTTATTCCTACTTTTTATTTTTGGGGGTGGGAGCTAGGGGCGCATTTTGGGTCACACCCAATGGTGCCCAGGGGCTATTCCTGACTCTGTGCTCAGGACTGACCTATGCAATGCTCAGGGGGGTCATATTAGATGCCGGGAATCCAAACAGGGTCTGCTGAAAGATTGAATGAGAGGCCATCATAGTGGATGCATGCAAGTTAAGTGTCTCTCCTCCTGTACTCTTCCTGTGATTTCTATTCCTGTAATTTATTTCTGTTATTTTCGTCTGTGTCTTTTCAATCAGCCTCTCTACACATTTATTTGATTTTATCAATTGCCAAAAGAATATTTAGTTTTATTACCTTTCCAAAAGCCTGTGAATTTCTATTTTTATTTATTTCTTCTGTATATAATTTCTTTTCTTCTATTTACCTGTGCTTAATTTGCTTTTACCCTAACTTCTTAAGGAATAACCATATATAAATTACTTTTTTTTTACTTTTTATTTATTTATTTATTTTTGCCTTTTACGTCACACCTGGCCATGCACAGGGGTTATTCCTGGCTCTGCACTCAGGAATTACCCCTGGAGGTGCTCAGGGGAACATATGGGATGCTGGGAATCGAACCCAGGACAGCCATGTGCAAGGCAAACGCACTGCCCCTGTGCTATTGCTCCAGCCCCAAATTACTTTTTTATTGTCACTGTCACTGTCATCCTGTTGTTCATCGATTTGTTCGAGCGGGCACCAGTAACGTCTCTCATTGAGAGACTTATTGTTACTGTTTTTGGCATATCCAATATGCACGGGTAGCTTGCCAGGCTCTGCTGCGAGGGCTCGAACTCTCGGTAGATTGCCGGGCTCTCCGAGAGGGGCGGAGGAATAGAACACGGGTCGGCTGAGTGAAAGGCAAACGCCCTACCACTGTGCTATCACTCCAGCCTTTTTTTTTTTTTAGATTTTATTTATTTATTTTTTATTTTTTATTTTTTAATTTTTTATTGAGTCACCATGTGGAAAGTTACAAAGTTTTCAGGTGTAAATCTCAGTTATACAATGCTCGAATACCCATCCCTTCACCAGTGCTCATATTCCACCACCAAGAATCCCAGTATAGCTCCACCCCACCCCCTCACACCCCTAACCCCCCCACGCCCCTAGCTCCCCCACCATAAGCCCCCCCCCCTTCCTGTGTAACTAATAAATTTCACTTTACTTTCACTTTGATAGCATACAATATTTCAACAAAACTCACTATTATTGTTTGGAGAGTCTCTCCCCTAAAGTCAGACCTGCTGAAAAGGAAGCATTAGATAATTTGTTTTCCATTGCTGAGGATGAAGAGGTATGAAGTCGAGTGACCACACTTATCAGCCTCTCAGTTTTGGGTTTCTGTAATTTAGTATTTTAGTAACTAAGTCCAGAGAGATATCTGCCAGAAGTTGCATCGTTGCCAACTTGTACTTCTCAGTTACATTATATTCCACATATGAGTGCAATCTTTCTATGTCTGTCTCTTTCTTTCTGACTCATTTCACTCAACACGATACTTTCCATGTTGATCCATTTATATGCAAATTTCATGACTTCATGTTTTCTGACAGCTACATAGTATTCCATTGTGTAGATGTACCAGAGTTTCTTTAACCAGTCATCTGTTTTGGGGCACTCTGGTTTTTTCCAGATTCTGGCTATTGTAAACAGTGCTGCAATGAACATAGAAATACATATGTCATCTCTACTATAACACTTCAGCCTTTTAGTATAATAAAATAAAATATATATAGTATAGTATGATATAATATATTCATATATTAACATAATATATACTAATATATTAATATATAATAAAATATGTTTAGTATAATGCAATAAAAGTATAATAAAATATAGTTTTTATTATAGAAATTTATTTTTCTTTCTTAAGATAAACATTGGAGCTATACATTTCTTCTAAATATTTGCTTATTTATTAATATTTAATTATTAATATTATACATCAATGTAATATGTTGCCTTATTATATTCAGTCAGTTGAAGAAGTTCAACTTCACAGTCAACTTCTTTGTCTTGATAATTGTTCTACATACATTGAAAAGAAAATGTATTATGCTGCTATTGGCCAAAGAGTTCAATAAGTGTCAATTAAATCCCACTGATTGATAGTGTTACTAAAGATTTCTGTAGTCTTTTAAATTTTAAACTTCCATAAATTACTGAGTGTTAAAATATTCAACTATATATTGACTTAATCTTTTTTTATTCTGTTGATTCCACAATTATTTGCTTCATGTGCTTTGTGGATATATCTTTAGGTAAATACATAATTTTTATGTATTTTAATATTTGGTTAAATCTTTGTGGTATCTTTGTATATATATTAATATTATTTATATTGAAGTCTATTTTAATTTAATATTAATATAGTTAAGCTAGTGTCCATAGGACTGGAGCAATAGCACAGCTGGTAAAGTGTTTGCCTTGCACGTGGCCTACCCAGGTTTGATTCCTCCAACCCTCTCAGAGAGCCCGACAAGATACCGAGAGTATCCCATCCACACAGCAGAGCCTGGCAAGCTACCCATGGCATATATTCGATATGTCAAAAACAGTAACAAGTCTCACAATAGAGACATTACTGGTGACCATTCAAGCAAATTGATGAACAATGAGATGACAGTGCTAAAGTGCTACAGTGTCCATACAGTTAATTTTTCTAATTTTGGGCGGATTCCAGGTTTGGATACAGTTGGTGGTTCTTAGCAGCTACCCCTCCCTCAGTATTTGGGAGGTTCAAGAAATTCCAGGTGTTCTTGGAGGTTCATGAAATTCCAGGTGGTTGCTCCACGCAGTCCCAGATTCCAGGGATCTAATTCAAACATCCCATAGACAAAGCATGTACTCCAGTCTTTGAGTATCTGTCCAGTCCCCCTCTCTTATTTTTATTTATTTATTTATTTTTAATTTTTTTTGCTTTTTTTGGGGGGGTCACACCCAGCGATGCTCAGGGGTTACTCCTGGCTTTGCACTCAGGAATTACTCCTGGCGGTGCTTGGGGGACCATATGGGATGCCGGGGATCGAACCTGGGTCGGCCGCGTGCAAGGCAAACGCCCTACCCGCTGTGCTATCGCTCCGGCCCCCCCCTCTCTTATTTTTAAAAAGATGGTTGTTCTTCTCTTTGTTTGTTTACTAGTTTGGAGGCCACACTTGTAGTACTTGAGAGCTACTCCCAGTTCTGTGCCTGGGGATGCTTCTGGTACCACTTGTTGGGCCACACTGTGCTAGAGATCAGACTCAGGCTTCCTGCATGCAAAGCATGTGCTCGGCCCACTGAACTCTCTCTGGCCCTTGTGTTTTTCTTTTAAAAGTTAGTTTCTTATAGACATATATTAATGTATTGGTGTTCAAGAACAAAAAATATAGAATTTTTTTTTTTGCTTTTTGTGTCACACCCGACGATGCACAGGGGTCACTTCTGGCTCTGCACTCAGGAACCATCCCTGGTGGTGCTCAGGGGACCATATGGGATGCTGGGAATTGAACCCGGGTCAGCCGTGTGCAAGGTCAACGTCCTACCCGTTGTGCTATCACTCCAGTCCCCAAAATATAGAATTTAAAGAAATTCTGGAGATTTCTTAAATCACATCAAGTATTTTTTATGATGCTAATATGCTAAACTGTGTCTATTTTTCAATAACAGAAATGATATGTGTCTTATATGCTAATGTGATACAGAAACTATTTTAAAATAGAATATTATCTTTTAAATTTTGAAAAATAATATCAAAAGTTAATGCACAAATGTATCTTTTTTTTGTTTGTTTGGTTTTTGGCACACACACGGTCATGGATTACTCCTGGCTCTGCACTCAAGAATCAACCTGGCTGTGCTCAGGACCATATGGTTGCTGGGGATCGAATTTGGTTCAGCTGTGTGCTAGACAAGTGTCCTGCCCACTGTCCTATTACTCCAGGTCTAAATGTATAAATCTTAAAATAATTTTAAACCACAAAGTGTTATATTACTTAGGCTTTGAATATTTCCTTTTTACATTAAACATTCAGCATGATAGACCATATCCACACAGTGACTACTCTCACTGAAGGTTCGCGAGAGTTCAAGATGCCGCTCTGTCTAACGTTCATCAACTTAAAGAAGGCCTTCGATTCTGTTGAGACTGAAGCGGTCATTGAAGCCCTGGCTAAACAGGGCGTTCAAACTCAGTATATCAAAATCTTCAGCGAGCTGTATTGTGTATTCACCACCAGGATCTCACCATTCTTCAAGGAAGTGATCATTGATGTAAAGAGAGGGGTGCAGCAGGGTGATACCATTTCATCGAAACTCTTCAGTGCCACCCTTGAGAACATCATGCGATGACTGGAATGGGAAGGAATGGGAGTGAAGATAGACAGTTGGCAATTACACCACCTCTGCTTCGCTGATGACATCGTTATCATAACATCAAACATTAGCCAAGTGGCACAAATGCTGGCCGACTTCGACCACGAGTGTGGAAAGGTCAGATTGCAGCTGAATCTCAACAAGACGATGTTCATGAAAAACAAACTGGTGCCTGAAGCTCCATTTGCTCTCAATGGAATGAACATTTCTGAATGCAGCAGCTATGTGTACCTGGGTTGAGAAATCAACATGAGGAACGACTTGGTGCCAGAACTGCGCAAAAGGAAGAAAGCAGCATGGAATGCCTTCAAGAGCGTCAAAGAAGTGGTTAAGAGAACGAAGAACCTCCAACTCTGGACACATCTTTTTGATTCTACTGTTCTTCCTGCACTAACATATGCCTCAGAGACCTGGGCCCTACGCAAACAGGATGAGAACGTATTAGGGTATCCCAAAGAGGAATCGAAAGAGCTATGCTAGGAGTATCACATCTCACTCAAGTGAGAGAAGGAATCCAGAGTTCCGACCTCCATTGACGATCAAGAATCAGGGATGCTGTCTTGTTTGCCAAGGCATCAAAAATCACATGGACGGGTCATGTAATGCGATTCAGAGACGACCACTGGACTAGAGTTGTTACCGACTGGATTCCACGGGACATCAGAAGACCTCGTGGCCGCCCACCAACTAGATGGTCAGATTTCTTCGTCAAATCCCTGAATGAACAATTTGAGGCTCTTCCTGCTCCTGGAGCAAGCAAATATCATTGGGCTGCACTAGCACACGACAGGGACAAATGGACACGTTACTGGCGCCCGCTGGAGCAAATTGAAGATCAACAAGATGACAAGTGATACAAGTGATACATTAAACATAATATAAATGTGGAAGATCTTCTTCTCATTGACACTGATTGAAATGTTAATAACATATCCAGGGATGGAGAGATGGTAAGGATGTTACGGCTCTTGTCTTACTTGTGGCTGACCCTGGTTTGATGCTTCACACCTTATGGTTCCCCAAGTACCACAGGGAGCAACCTATAAATGAAGAGACATGAGTATCTCCTGAGCACATTTTGGATATGGCCCCCAAATTAATAAATAATCAACCAAGCGAAATAGAATGCAATCTAAAGCATCTGAAAGCTCTATTTTAGGAAACATGTTTCTTCTTATAAGATCATTTACTTTTCACCTATAAAAAAACCTGTCAGCTCCCTTGATTTTATTTTTCTCCATTGAAATTGATGATATCTAGCTAATCCTGATTTGAAATAAGTTTCTAGTTTTATTTCAGAACAGTCAACAACATTTACATATTCTCTTTGTATTCGTTCAATTGAAGTATTTTCAAGGGACTATAGCCTGTATTGATTACCAGTCATTAGAGAATACTCGTGGGCATTATGAAATAGTATTCATATAAGATGACATCTAAATCACATACTAACGTTAACAGCATTGCATGAGCATGTGACAACTAAAAGACTTATTTTTAACTTAAACTTGTAGTTCTTGAAATATTATCCCATACATAAGAACTGATAAATAATTATTCTATCTGTAAGAGTGATCCACTGTTAGCAGGAAACAGCCCCACAAATACATATTTAAAACATGAAAACAGCTGTGACTAAGACTGATTAGATAGTGATGTTTTCTCTCCTATCTGTGTTATCTCTGATTCCTGTCAAAACTTATCTTACCCTTAAATGCTAAATGTAAGTATTTCCTGTTCTTGCATTTTTGGTTGACATCAGTGAATTCTTTAGAACCAGAAATATATATATATATATATATATATATATATTTGTTGGTTTGTACATTGAATTTGATTTAGAATTTTCTATTTTTCAAATTTCATTATTTGAAGAAATATCTGAATTTCTTATTCCGTATATAAAAAAGCAGTTACTGCATTAACAATCTTTTAAAATTTTTATTTTAAATCAAATCTGATAACCTCTGCCTTTTAATTAGCTTGTTAAGCCATTTACATTTAATATAATTATTAAATAATAAAGTTTAACTTTACTGTATCTTACCTTTCTTCCATCTTTACTTAACTTTTCCAGTTTTCTTCTTTTTGAAATCAATTTATTGAATGCACTTTATTTTATTTCCTTGGGGATATTAGGTATAATTTTGTTTTTACTTTAATCATCTAAAGAAGTAATTGTATATGAATTGCCATATATATCTTTACATATCATAGTCCATTTTAAAAATATATCATTTAATATTTGGTCCATTAAAAACAATGCTCTGTGAACATGTGGCATACTTTTATCAATTTTTATCCACACATTCTCCTCAATCTCTTTGTGCTACAATTCCCATAGAATTTTATCATATGGATATTTTAAGATACATTTCCATCCACTTGTCTATCTGTATCTAAGTATATTTTTATACCTTGATCTTGATCTTAATGCTGACACATATTTATGTCCTTAAAATTTTATAATTAAAAAATAAATATATGTATGGATTTTATAATCACTCATTAATTTACCATTTGTGGTGATTCTTAATTCCTTCTTACAGATTTCAGTTTTTATTTGGTCTTATTTTCATTCTGACCAAGAGACTTTGTTTAATACTTCTTATAGTTTTGTATGACTTGTTGCTTTTGCTTGAAACCCTCTTCTCTAAAACAGCCTGAGCACTTCCCTCCCTTTTTCCTATGCTTTGTTCAAATGTCATAGCCTCGATGAGATACCCTCAACCACCATTTAATCATTTAATATTTAGTGCCTTGACCACTGCACTAAAGCGATGCACCCCATAGTTTTCTCTATAATCACCTCTTGCTTTATTTTTCTTAGAGCACTAACAACATCTTAGGTTGATCTTTTGTCTTCTATCTTTTCCCCTGAAGTTAGAATGTAAGTTCCTTGAGAATAAATAATTTTACTGTTTTTTTTCCCACGGATGTACCTACATACCAGTACTGAGTGATACTAGTATTAATGATAGATCTATGACCCATGCCTTGCCTATAACAGTGATATATATGTACATGCTAGATGATCAATATTATTGGTTAAATGAAAGGATGAGTCCCTCCTTCCTTTAGAGCTGTCTTTCTCAACTCTTCATCTGAATCTATTCTCAGATCTATGATGACCTTGCTCCTCTCCACTGACTCTAACCAGGTGAGGGTAGCTAGCTTCTTTAGTGGTTAGTCAATCCAGTGATAGCTCATTATTGAGTGTGTCCTTTTAGCTCAGACCTACATTTTGTGGAAAAACAGTCTGAGTCTGTTCTAGGTGGCAGGAACAAAGAACAAAGAATCTATAGACCTCGGCCCAGATGTTCCTACAGGTGTCATCAGGGGGCTCTGATGAAGTCCCCCAGAATCTTGAGGCTGGGTGATGCCACAGGTACGTGAGCAAGTTCTGAGCTGGCTTTTGTATCGAGATGACCTATCTGGAGGGAATTGGGAAAGTCTTTGCAGAGGAAACGACAAATCAACTAGGTTTTGACTAAAAACAAAGTAGGACTTCATCTGTTTGTAACTATATACAGATTTTTTGACAGTTAAAAAAAATGGCCTGGTTGCAATTTGCAAAACTTTCAAATGTGCATCCGCCAGAAGCCTTGTTCAGCCGGGGGTCAGTCCCAGGAACTGTGATACTCACAGCAGCCACTCCAGACCATCTCAGACTCTGCATTAAAAGGAGTTTCGCAGCATTGCATGTGAAAAATCCCTGATACCACAAGGCTCCCTGAGTGTTACTGCACAGGGGTTAGCCCTGGTGGCCTCTGAGCACCCTTGAGGTGGCCCAGATACTGCTTGATATCCTGGAACCCACATGGCACTGCATCTCAGGCCCTTGATTGACTGGTGATCCAACTGGCTGAGAATCTCTGGGAGAAGTGATGCGAGCTGAAAGTACACTATAGACCAAACAAGATGTCCACTCAATACCTCTATTGCAAACTACAACACCCAAAAGGAGTGCCCTGCCACAGAGGCAGGGTGGGTGGTGGGGGATGCGGTAGGGGTGGTGAGAGGGATACTGGGATCATTGGTGGAGGTGAATGGGCACTGGTGAAGGGATGGATAAATGATCACTGTATGAGTAAAATGCAAACATAAAAGTTCATAAGTTTGTAACTGTACATCACAGTGATTCTCTAATAAAAAATAATAAAAATAATAAAAAGTGAGTGGAAAAAAAAAAGAAGTGGTCCCCAGGATTCCTGAGTATTGCTTAGGAGAGATCTCTCCCTCAGTGCCCTGACACACACATAAAAAAACCAAGCAAGGAAGAAAGGAATGAAGAAAGGAAAAAAGAAGGAAGCTGGGATAGAGGGAGGGATGGAGGAAGGAAGGAAGGAAGGAAGGAAGGAAGGAAGGAAGGAAGGAAGGAAGGAAGGAAGGAAGGAAGGAAGGAAGGAAGGAAGGGAGGGAGGAAGGAAAGAAGGAAGGAAGGAAGGAAGGAAGGAAGGAAGGAAGGAAGGAAGGAAGGAAGGAAGGAAGGAAGGAAGGAAGGAAGGGAGGGAAGAAGGAAGAAAGGGAGGAAGGGAGGAAGGAAGAAAGGGAGGAAGGAAGGAAAGAAGGAAGGAAGGAAAGAAGGAAGGAAGGAAGGAAGGAAGGAAGGAAGGAAAAAAGGAAGGAAAAAAGGAAAATACAAAAAAGGACAAAGAAAAGAAAAAGGAGTTTTCTACCTTCAGGTCCTGCTTGCTGGCTTTAAGAGGCCAAAAGTCCCTGAGAGGAAAACTCTCCCTTTAAAAAGCTTTTACCATGGATGAGCAATTCAGAGCAAGCCTAATAAATCCCCTTCACGACGTCTCATCTCCAACAGCTGGACAACTTCTAAGACTGTGCACAGCCACCGCCAACACAACATGCTCGGGGCTTGTTAGGTACTGGAGCTTCTTCTGCCAGAAGGGCTTGATGCAATCAAGATGAGGCTGTCAGGCGTCTTGAATCTGAGAAAGGAAGCTATACCCGACCCTGCTGAAGGGCCTTCCTGCCGTGGCTCCTCCATGGGACTTTGAAGTCTGATTCTTGGGTTCATTCCCACCTTTTGGTGTACCCAACCCCCCCCTCAACCACCACCACTTTTCTCTCCACCACAAATCCTTGCAGGCTCATACCCTAGTGCCCTTAGCTTGTCCCTAATCCAGTAAACAAAGCTTCAGTAACATATAAACATTATTTATGAAAACAAATCTTCCCTCAAATCTGTGCAGGGAAGCAGCATCCCATGGCTGTAAGCAAAGATGAAAGGCTGTGATTAGCAGCACCCACATCTGCATGAGGGAGGATGGAACATGGGTTTCCTCCAGCCTGTACCTCAAAGAGCGCCTGCAATGAACAGATAATGACTCTGACAGCTGACCTGAAGCAAGAACTTCCTGTGGGCTGTTAGCTTGGGCGAATCACCTCCCATCCTCTAGGACCTCAGCCATGACCACAGCCCTCCAAAGGGGCGGCCTATTTTTCACTGCAGATTGCAGATGAGGAGACTGAGGGTTGGAAGAAGAAAGTATTGAGCTGGATTGCTAAGGCTCTGCGTAGATGAGTACATGACATAGACAAAGATTTAGAAAAATTAAAACCAAACTCGAGCCTAACTTATTGGATAAAAGTCCCTCCCTGGCATTGCTTGCAATTTTTTCTTTAATACTCTGCTTTCTCTGCGGGTGACACTGTTCACTCATCTTCCACCTCATGACACAGGTGACAATAATGGAGAAAGACATGTTTGTGTTTGGGGCGTAGTGGAAGTAGAGAGGAAGAGTCTCAGTGAGCCCCAGTAGGACACATTTTCCTGTGTAGATTTTCACCCCCCGTCTGACAAGATCTTCAAGGACAGGATCTGTGTGTCATTTGGGGGGATTTCTAAGATGCTAACCAGACAACGAGAAGAGCGCTGGAGGATGAAGGCAGAATCAAAATACCAGCAAGGTTGTTTGCAGTGCTGGCTTGCACAGAGAGCTGATCCTTCCCCGTCCCTGGGTAAGTGGCTACTCAGTCTTCCGCTGCCAAGTCAAGGTGGGCTCTGCGCCCAGTGTTCCTCAGAGCCTGGACAAAGCCAGTCAACAGATCTGAAACGAAAGGACTCCCTGCTTAGTGAGGGAGCCAAGAGCATCCTTTCATTAAAGAAAAATTGGGGCAGCCTATGGGGGAAAGCTCTTGCATTCTTTCTTGTAATTGAGGTAGCATGGTTACAGTAGTATAACAGTATTTACATTTATGCATTTAGTGTGCATAGCTACTCACCATCTATCACTAAAGTACCGAAGACCCTCTACCACTGCCCAGGTTTCAGTTCTAGTCTACCTCTTTCCCCTCCTCCAAAATCCCCTCCCTCACCACTTGGCAACCTCGTTTCTGTAGTCAGTTTGTCGTCAGCAGCTAGCGCCCATTCTCATGCTTTGTCTCTCTATTTGCCACATATGGGTTAAAATCATTAATATTTATCCGCCCTCTGACTTCTACTTGACGTCACAGGACCCTCTCTAGCTCCATCTAAGTTGTAGAAAGAGGCAAGACTTCATGTTTTCTTATAGCTGAGTAGTATTTCATTGTGTTTTTATGCCAGTTTCTTTTTAAAAATAATTTGTAATTGATTCACTGTGAGATACAGTTACAAAATGTTTCATGATTGGGTTTCAGTCATACAATGTTCCAACACCAGTCTCTTCACCAGCCTGCATTTCCCACCACCAAGGTCCCCAGTTCTCCGAGAACCCCCACCCCAACCCAGCATTCCTCTATGGCAGGCACTTTTCTTCTGTCTGTCTGTCTGTCTGTCTATCTGTCTGTCTGTCTGCCTCTCTTTCTCTGTCTCTCTTTCTCTCTCTCCCTCCCTGCCCTCTTTCTTTTCGGATATTATGGTTTGCAATACAGGTACTGGAAGTGTATCACAGAAATCCCTTTACCTACGTTCAGCACTCAGTTCTTGATCATTTCCAGGGTGATCATTCCAACTATCTTTGTCCTAGTGGTTCCTTCTCTATCCTAATTGCCCTCCTTCCCTGCCACCGCCACCACTTGTGGCAAGCTTCCAACCATGGACCAGTTCTCCTATGTATGCTACAGTTTCTTTATTTACTCATCTGACACTGGATAGTTAGTTGTTTCCATCTTCTGTCTCTTGTACATAGCACTACCATGAGCTTAGGTGTCATGTCTTCTAGGACTAGTGCTGTATGCGTGGGTTTATTGGATAAATGACAAGGAATGAAATAGTTGGGTCATATGGGAAGTTCCATTAATTTTTTTTTCTCAGAAATCTCAAGACCATCTTCCAGAGAATCTGAACCAGTCAACAATCCCACCCACAGTGAATAAGGGTTCCCTTCTTGCCACATCCCCACCAGCACTGGTTTCTAGGCTTTATGATGTATGTCATTCTTCTTGGAGTGAGGAGGTAGCTCATTGTCATCTTGATTTACATTTCCCTCATACTAAGTGGTGAGGAACACTTTTTCATAAGCCTATTGACTGGCTGTCCCAATGTCTTCTTCAAGGAAGTGTCTGTTCATCTCGTCTCTATTTTTTGACAGGATTGTGAATTTTTGTTGTTCAGCTTTGCATGTGCATTATACACTATATATTTATATATATATTATCATATTTATGATGTAAGAGTATTTTTCCCAGTCTTTATTTTAGCCCATGTTTCTTTCACTATACAAAACCTTTTAGTTTGCAATAGTCCCATTTGCTTATCTTGTTCTCTGGTTTCTTTGCCAAATGCATGTTATTCATTAAAGACACCTCTAAGGTTCAAATCCTACAGGATTCTGCCTACGCTTTTCTCAATGTATTTTATGAATTCTGGTCAAATATCAATGATTTTAAGCCACTTTGTTTCAACTTGTGTATGTGGTGTGAGATAGGGATGTAAGTTTACTTCTTATATGTGACTATCCCATTTCCCCAGTACCTTTTACTGAAGAGGTTTTCTTTGTTCCACTTAATGCACCTTGCTACTTTGTCATTAACTATTCTTTTTCATTAATTCTACTCTACTGGTTTAAAAGTCTCCTTTTATTGCAACATTGCTGTTTAGATTACTATAGATTTATAGTTTACTTTGAAGTTGGGGAATGCAACGTCTCCCATTTTCTCCCCCTTAGAATTACTTTGGATAGTCAGGAGTTTCATAACTTCCTACAAATTTTATCAGTGTTTATGATGTTCTTGGAAAGTGCCATAGAAACTTTAAAAGAGATTGTATTGAATCTCTATAATTTTGGGTAGGATGTTATTCTATTTCCCTGTGTCCTCTTCTATTTTAAGTGATGAATAATAGTTTTATTATATGTATATTTCATATTTTTCATTAAGTTTATTTATAGATATCTTTTTGATGTTTTGAAGTTTTGGAACACTTTTAAATTTGGTTGTTTTGTGACATCTTTGTCTTCTAGTTCATTTTTTGGTATGGATGAATGGAACTGATTTTCTATGTATTGATGTTGTAGTCTACTCTTTGACTATATTTATTAATTATTTATAACATGTTATGATATATTTAAGCTCTTCTATGTATATTATTATGCCATCTGCAAATTGTGATAGTTTCATCTCTTCTTTTTCAGTTTTAATGACTGATTTCTTTTTCTTGACCAATTGCTATGGCTAGGTCTTCCAATGTAGTGTTGTAGTGGAGAAACTACATTCTTGTGCCTGATTTTAGAAAAAAGGCTTTCAGTTTTTTGCCACTAAGTATGCCCCCATTGCATTACCATAAATATATCCTCCTCTTCTCTCAGTATTTCCTTTGAGAACTTTGTACTCCTTCATTTGGTGTGTACATTCTAATGAAAGTAAGGTCCTCTTGATATACTGATTTTAATATGTATGTAATATCTACATACACACATATTAAAATGCAATATATGTAATATCTATTACATTTAATAGCTATTCCATAATAGATGTTACTTTTAATAGATATTATATATATTACATTTTAATATGTACATAACACCCTATCTCTTATTTCTTCCTTAGTTTGAATGCTATTTGGTTCGATACATGTCTAGCCATTCCTGGTTTTGGGGTTTTGTTTTAGTTTATTACAAGATTGTATGATTGTTTTCAAGACTTTAATTCTGAGCCTGTGTCTATTGTGGAATTCCACATATATCTTTTATAAGCTGCAAAAACTTTTATTTTATTTCCTGAACCATCTAGTTATTCTGTGTCTTTTGTAAGGGGAGTCAAATCACTGATATTTAGAGATATTAATATGTCATTGTCACTGTCACTGTCATCCTGTTGCTCATAGATTTGCTCTAGTGGGTACCAGTAATGTCTCCATTATGAGACTTGCTGTTACTGTTTTTGGCATATTGAATACCCCATGGTAGCTTGCCAGGATCTGCCATGTGGGCGATATACTCTCAGTAGCTTGCTGGGCTCTCTGAGAGGGGCGAAGGAATCAAACCCAGGTCAGCTGAGTGCAAGGCAAATGCCCTACCCGCTGTGATATCGCTCCAACCCAGAGATACTAATGTACATAAATTTATTGTCTTTTTTTCTAGGAGAATTTTGGGTGTTTTGCAACTTGGCCTTGTCCCTTTGACTTTTTAAAAATTTTCTTCACCTGTGTTTCAATTCTGGCCGTTCAGGTGGTGATCAGCCTCCATTTCCCTCCTCTTGCTACTTGCTTTTGTTTTGAGATTAGCATGTGGTTTGCAACTGAAGTTCTGATCTTATTTCCTCTTCCAAGTTTGAAACATGTAATTCTTGAGTTATCAGAATTACATATTCTGTGGCTCTCCTCACTGATCCCCCCTTTCTTTCTTCCCCCTACCACATAAGACTTTTATGTAGTATTCTGTTCTGACTGGAGTTTCCCTGCATTTCATATGAAATTATTTGATGTTCTTTGTAGAACTGGTTACAGACAGGCTATGCCCTCGATTGCTGATTGCCTGTGAATGGTTTTATCACGCCCTCAAATCTGAGAGTACAGAGGATTCTTGCTTCGAAATTCTTTTCATTCAAGAAAGTATCTATCTATCATCAGATATTCATTGAGAATAACTTGCTGTTCTCTTCTTGCTTGAAGAGTTTCACTTGAGAAATCTGAAGTCAGTCTTATGGGGGCTCCCCTATGTTTGAATCTTTGCTTTTCTCTCATTGCTTTTACAAATCTGTATCTTTGGTCCTTGCCATTTTATTATAATGTATTTGGGTGTTCTATTTGTGTTTATCTTATTTGGAACTCTGGGATTTCTGGATCTGTGCACAGGTTCACTTCTAAGGTTGGGGAAGTTCTCAGTTATTATTTCTCTTCCACCAGTAATCCTTACCTTCCCCCTCTTTCTACTTTTTCTGATATTCCCATGATGCAGAGGTTGTTGCTCAATTTTTATCCCATGAATCATTTAAATGCTCTTCATTTTTATTTAAAAAAAACTTTTCCTTTTAATGCTCATGATGCCATGTATCTTGTGCTTGACAACACTTATTCAAGTTTCAGTTTCTGTTCTACTTTTGAATTCTGTTAATGATTTTTTTTCTCTCCTCTTTAGCTCCTTCACTTATGCTTGGGCATAGTTTTCCATTTCCTTCAACCTTTTGTTAAGCTTGTTGATGGACTTTTCCACTGATTTCTTTATTTCATCAAACATCAAAAGCATTGTTGCTTTGAAGTCCTCTTTGGGGATTTTACAATGTTCTAATGTAGATCAGGACCTTCTTGGACTCCCATCTGTCAATGTGGCTGAACTCCTTCATATTTTTGTTATTCCTTGAGAACTAGAAGTGAGCTCTGAGTACAAACTGGTTTTAACCGCTATAGGGGGCTGCCACTCACAGGATCTGGTTGGTGCCTTTGACTCTTGATTTGTGTGGGTCTGGATGGTTGTGGATTTGTGGTTGCTAGGTACCTTTATTTTTTTATTTTATATATATTTTTTGATTTTTGGGTCACACTAGCGATGCACAGGGGTTGCTCCTGGCTCATGCATTCAGGAATCACTCCTGGAGGTACTCAGGGGACCATATGGGATGCTGGGAATCGAACCCGGGTCAACCACGTGTGAGGCAAACGCCCTACCTGCTGTGCTATCACTCTAGCCCCAAAATGCCTTTATTTTCGAGCTCCACTTGTCTGGAGCTTGAGCTTGGTAACTGATAATGTGTCACAGTTCAGCTGGCTTGGGAAGCAGTTAAAGATTGCACCCCCCAAATACCCAGGCAGTGCAGTTCAGGAAGCTGATCTTAAGGCTACAGGAGGGTTTGTGTTTGTCAGTTCCAGGCTGTAACTGTTGAGTTAAGTTAAGATATAACCTATGGCATGATGTTGTTATTGTTTTATTTACTTATTGGGCTTTGAGGTCATACCTGGTGGCATCAGAGATTACTCCAGGTTGAATGCTCAAGTGTCATGTGACACCCGGGATTTAACCCAGGCCTCCTGCATGTGAAACATGTTGTTGACCCATTGAGTTATAGCTCTGGCATGTGAAACTGTCACTAAGTTGGGTTAGGCTTTACCATTGATAGATGGACTAATTCATGTATAGCCTCCTGTGCCACAGAGTCGTAATTAAACAGCTCTGAAAGATAACTGGGAATCACAGTTACTGCTACCCTGAATAAGTCTGTGTTGAGTTTGAAAAGAGCTATTGGGTTGTCTACGAACTGGTTTTCTGACAGCTATTGAGCGTTTACCAGTTGGTAGGACCTGCCTGGCAGCTGCCAGAGCATTGAGCTTGTGTGTGGTGAAGACTGACTCTGAAACAAAATTACTTCAACCTCAGATGGGGTGACTAGGATTCAGAATAGAAATGTCCCTAGGTCCAGAGTTGGTGTATTATATAGATCTGAATGGTGGATAGAGGCTGTAGATAGTTAGATCAGCATTTGCCTTCCCAGTTCTTAGAACTGGATACAATTGTTTGCTGATTTTTAAGTCTTTCCCAGACCCAATGAAGTTAACAGAGGTCAGGTCAGCAATCTGGCTCTGGACTTGAGAATTTGGCTGGGTTCATGGAGATCCCTGTGAGCTAAGCCAGATAAAATTAGCAGTTTTGTGGTACCCCGCTGAGTCAGCAAGCTGGACTGCACCCACAGACCCAGAGACCTGAGAGGCAGCTGGACTAGAAAACCTACAATCACTGACCAGTAAAGGGAATTGGGCTAAATTATTCAGTTTGGCTGTCCCAGATGAACTCGGTGAGTTGTCCCAGGTTGGGCTGTAATCACAGACTCTGCGGACTGGTGGGTTGAGACAGCAGTTTTTACTGGGAACATGTGCATCAGATTTTCAGAATTTGTCGGCTTAGGTGTTGATCTGGGCTGGAGCGCTAGCACAGCGGTAGGGCATTCGCCTTTCACGCGGCTGACCCGAGTTCGATTCCTCCACCCCTCTCGGAGAGCCCGGCAAGCTACCGAGAGTACCAAGCCCGCGCGGCAGAGCCTGGCAAGCTACCCATGTGTATTGGATATGCCAAAAACAGTAACAATAAGTCTCTCAATGAGAGACGTTACTGGTGCCCGCTCGAACAAATTGATGAGCAACGGGATGACAGTGCCAGTGACAGGTGTTGATCTGTGGAGGGTACCTACACTCCGAATGATAGCAGTGCCAGCTCCCAGTTATACAGCCATACACAACAAAGGACCCCCCCCCCATTTTCTCTCTACATGTGTGAATTTACCCTTATGTCCCGAGACACTCCTTTAAGTCACCTGTACTTCTAGATCTCCTTACTACAGATTTCCTCTTCCAGGCAAATATGCCCATCTCCTCTTCCCACACGCTTACTCCCTCCCCACTCCACACCCTCATTCTCTGTGTTATCCCAATCTCTGTTCTCCGATCAGTGTCTAGATCCAACGGGGTTCCCTATAGCAACTCAGATCAGGGTCTGCACCCGGCTTGTCCTTCCGCAGAGGCCTGGCTAGGGGAGAGTGCTCATGGAGCACTTTTCATTCAACCATCACCTTTCTACCAATGGGATGACAGTGACAGTGACAGGTGTTGATCTGTGGAGGGTACCTATACTTTCTACCAAACCTTTTGCATTGCTATTCCTTCATGGGGAAGCACCTTTTACCCTTCCCAGCAGAAAAATCTTCCCTCCTCTCATTAAAAAGTTGAAATGAAGAGAAGATCGTGATAATCTTTCTGAACATCTAAGGGCAGAACTCATCACTTTGTCCACCAGATCTGCAATGGTCCTTCCCTAGGTGGACTTGATTGCTGACCATGCTTATACTTCCTTCCCTGTATCCTTAATTTGGCTTCGCCAGGATTGAACTATGCTGCCCTGTCCACTGGTTCCATAATTTCCTGCAGCCAATGGTCTATGGGTGGAGATTACAGGGCACCAGTTCTGAGCACAGGTTTCTGCAGAGCCTCCCATGCTCTCATATATCCCCAGGAGAACAGCATATCCCTGTTGGCTCTCTGCTCCTCCATTTTCTCTCACTGGACTCTAGAGAAAGGAGGGACACATGGTGAGGCGTTTGCATATGTTGCTTCCAAATGCCTGTGGGCATGTGAGTCCAGCCAGAGGTTGTGAGTCCAGTCAGAAGTTGCCAACATAAAGACAGATCTGCCTTCCCTCCCATTTTGTTAAAAGGCGATTTCCAACCCATCAGAGAGAACACGTGCCTTCTCCAGCTGGTCTGCCGTGGCTTCCCAAGGGGCAGCATTCTGGAAGGTGGACCATCAGGTAGAAGGAGTGTTCCCCGGGGAGCTGCATTCCCAATGGGATGGTGACAGCTTGAGCCTGCTGGGGAGTCCTGTTGTATGCCGAGGTGTGAAGGGAAGGCATGAACTGTGCATATGCTGTTCCATACAGTTTTGCCTACTGCTGCCTGTAGCTTCATTGTAGCTGTGAATGCTCCCTTCCTCTCCTTTGCACCCGTGAAGATTCACAAACACACACGACTGGGCTGTGTGAGGCAGAGCATTCCCACCCAGTAGGCAAAGGAGGACGGGTGTTCTGCCCATTGGGGCTGCCAGGCGTGTGTCAGGGAAACCAGATCCGGGGCTAGACAGCATGTTCTTCCATAGGCCGTCTTCGCCTGGTGCAGCATTAAGAAGTTTGGGCTACTTGAGGGTTTCTGTTGGTACAGGATTTTACAGGGCCAGATTCCTTCTAAAAGAAACAGACGTTGAAAACTCCGGTCCTTGTCAGACTTGGGATGGGAGTGCTCCCCCCACCTCCCCATGCTTCAGAAACCCTAGCAGTCACACTTACATCTCACTACTGCTTTCATGTTAAGCTCGTCTACGGCCTTCTTCCAGAGACTCATAATTAAATCCCCCCCCCCAAAAAAAAGAAAAGAAAATCAACTAGCTATGGATACCCAGTGTAGGCTGAGACCTCCAAGGTGATCTCAGGCTGGGGGAAATTAAAGGTCTTGCCCTCCCAAAGTTCTTACAGCCACACTCATACCCCAGAGTTGCTGCTATGCTTCCAACCAGACTGCCCAGTTGAATAATCTGGATTTTTCCGGAGTGTGTGGCCACATCTCCAAACTCTACAATACCAACATCCCTGTAGGAGCACACAAGATTGAATGGGAATATAATCTAATGGGAATTCCAACTAATCTTGACTAATGGAAGTACTAACAGAGAAGGCTTAACTTGCAACAATAAAAAAACCCTCAGAAAAGGACTTAATGTTCCCATGGTGAGATATACTGTAGCACTGTCATCCCAGTGTTCATCGATTTGCTGGGGGGGCACCACTAACGCCTCCATTGTGAGTCTTGTTACTGTTTTTGGCATATCAAATATGCCACAGGTAGCTTGCTAGGCTCTGCTGTGTGGGCGGGATACTCTCGGTAGCTTGCTGGGCTCTCCGAGAGGGACGGAGGAATCAAACCTGGGTCGGCCGCGTGCAAGGCAAACACCCTACCCACTGTGCTATGGCTCTAGTCCAGGTGAGATATAACTTTCACAAATTTAATTTTACTGAAATCATTTTTTTATCATTCCATTAGCCATTTTGGTGGTAATGAACAGTATTGTGGGCCTGCTATGGGGGAAGGCTCACGGGATGGTTAGGAAATTGGAGACAATGGTGGAGAAAAGGTAATAGTGGTCATAGATTGGTGTTGGACTATTGAAAACCCATAAAAAAATCATCATGAACAACTTTGTAAGCCAGGGTGTTTAAATAAAGTGGGAAGAATATTTAAAAAAAATAAAAGAAGCAGACGTTCGGATCTCAGATCGGAGTCAGCATCAATTGAGAGCCATTAACTGCATGAAAGGAAGCACAGACTTATAGGCTGCGTTCATCCTATCGGTAAGACTGTACGTAAGTAGGCTTGAAGACTGCAGTCCCAGTCTATGAATGCACTGAATGCACTTCTCTCTTCCCAGGTAGTCGAAGGCAGAATTTGATGGTCTCTTCTGAGGATGGGCAGAGGAGAGAAAGACAGGAGAAGGGAGAGGGAAAAGGGGGTAAAGAACTGGGAAGAGGAAGAGGAGGAAGGGTGGGCGAGTGGGGAGGGAAGGAGAGACTCTTGTCAAAATCTCTTTAGTGCACAAAACTAATTCTGTTCGTGTTGGATTTGGTGAGCTGGATAATATTCTGTGCACAGCTTCTAAATGAATTATTAAATGTCAACTCAAGATGGCTTAACTAAAATATCCAATTTAATAACCAAAAAAATATCTAAGGTAACAATAACAATTTTCCAGGTGAATGTAGAGTTGTCAAGACAAACCATTACAGACAAGCTTTGGGGGTTCTCACATAATCTCCTTCCACGTCTCATCTTCTGTCACTAAATACCCACTCCGGAAAGCGTGTTCCATTTCAATAAAGATCATCCTTCAGTGCAGGCTTCGCTGTTCAGAGGGAGCCAGCACCTCCCTCCCCTTTTCCTTAAAATATAAAGCTAAACAAGATCTCAGTCACAACCACCAAATCTTTATTAATGCATTCCTTGTGCTACTTCTGAATATTAATAAAAATTAATAATTAATTTTGCCTTTGGCATTGCAAGATATACTAGTTTTAATTAGTGTACTGTACTCCTATACAATTAAAAAATAATTGATGTCCACGCTTATTGGCGGTGTCTGTGATCTTCTTTTCTGTTGTTGTCAACAAATGCCTTAAAAAACAAGTTCAAGAATGTCATGCTGTCCGCTTGATTTACACACCCAAAGTAACAGGCAAATCTTTTATGATGAAACAGAACACTTTTCTGTTTAAATTATACACAAGTATATTAACTAGAAAGAGAAAATTAAAAGCTGATGGCTACAAGGAATAATGGAAAGTCTATAAAAATGTTTTATCTATCAACAAATTTGCCTAGAAAATATCAATGGTTGGCACCACCTCTTAGCTGAAACATGGAGAAGCCATCTTGGATCTGTTATGTCAATTCCATCAAGCATTTAATTCTGATGTCCTCCTTAATCAGCTTTAGTTATTTAAATTCAGCATATCATGTTACTGTTCTACTACATCATTTTAATTGTGCCATGAACTACTTTATTATAGAATGCTAAAGTACCTCCCCATGTCTTTCCCTCTTCCTTTTTTCACAGTGCAGAGTGTAGAGCTCAAGAGAGAATGCCGCTGGTTGAAGCTGGAAGTACCTTCTTTTGAAAACACTCGTACCAGAAATCTTAAACAGAGGGTGGTCATTTTTGTTTTTTAGAAAAAAATAACTCAAATTCCACAACACGAGTTTTTCTTGGTTCTCTTTTTTAGGACAAGGATTCTGATTTTTTGAGAAGTCTCTATTGAAAAACCACAGCAGGGGAAATTGACTTAACACAACTCAAGGCCAAAAGAAAGGGGCGGTCCAAGGTCCATTTCACACTTTATTCCCAGCTCACTGGTTAGTGAGTCTTTTTAAGGCAGACCATTGCAAACTGATGCAGATGATGCTTTATATCAGGTTAATGATCTTGATTGCAATTTTTTAAGTAAAAAAAATAGAAAGCATCTGTCCTAAAACTGTAAAGTTTGGTTATTTTCCATAACAGTCTTATTTCCTTGGAACTTACCATAATCACAAGCGCTTTCAGTCATATTTTCTGGGCCAAACTATTACCAGAATCCTGAGGGCAGACATTCTGCTGCTCTGTCATGCTGTTTCCTGGGCCCTGCATGGTGCTGAGCGTAGCTGGGGGCAGGGGTGGGGGTGGGTACTTAACTAATGTTTGAAGGATGAACTTGTCCTTTCTGACATACCATGGATTTTCTACCTTGAATCTTTGGGGTTTTCCTTTCCCATGCCCATCAAATGGTACACGGATAAACAAGTTGTGGTATGATCACCTACTGTCTATTCCTCAGCGATGGAAATGCAGTACTCATCCAACCATCCCTTGGGTGAATCTCAAAATAGGTCATGCGGTAGAGAGCAGTGACTAATGTTTGCAAGGTGAATGAACCCACACAGAGGGCTGGAGCAGGGAGACTGTGGGGTGGGGGGCGGGGTAGAATTCAGAGCAGAACCTTGGTGCCTCTGGACAGGAGACAATGGCTTTTTCTGGCAAAGGGCATCAGGGAATGTGCTAGGGTGGTGAAAATAGGGATGGGTGGTTGCATGAGGGTGTATGTTTGCTCAAACCCAGCAAGCTGCACATTGGAGAGCTGTGCATTGATGGTATGTAAATTATGCCTTATTTTTAAAAATCTTAGGAATACACATTTCCTTTTTCTAGTCCACTGGCAAGTGTAGGAGGTAGCTCAGCAAACTTATATAGTCGAGAGGTTCTAGAATTCCCCTCCTTTCTCCTCCTTTCCTTGGACAGTGCAACCAGGCCATGGAGTGGACACCTGCTGCTTTGGCTAGCGCAGCTCTCTACCTGGCTTCACCTTGACCTGAAGGTCAGGCCCATCTAAGGCCTGGAGCCCAAGTGAAAGGCAGGGCCTTCCTCACCCCTCAAAGGCAGTTTGGGGTGCAAAGAACCGCCTGGCTCCTCCGTCAGAAGCTGCGAATCACACTCTTAACAGTCCATACAAATGCTGTGCTCCATGTCTGCATGCCCAGCTGGTCTGCTGATCAATTTTTACTTCTCAAATTGGGTCAGTGAAAAAGGAGGGAGCTCTCCCTTCCTGCAATCTACATTCACAATGTGAACTACATTCCCTCTGCACCGGGAAAGCTGGAAATTCCACCAGCAAGCCTCTGGCTTCCCCGAGATCATCACACAGGAAAGACCCATTGACCTATTTTCTACACAGACTTTCTCCACCCTGATTAAAAGGCGGGGTGTTCCTCGGGATTTAGTTTGGGAATTAAGAATCTGTGGGTCACGTAGGAAAACAGGCGAAGTGACCAAGACCCCTCTTTTATCCAGGTCTTTCCACCTCTGAAGAGTTTCTGGGACAGCGCCAAGTGATGTCCTCCTGTCTGTCTGTCAGAGGGACAAAGACCCATGACTGGACACCCTGCTGAGGGATGCCGTGTGGGAAGGGAGCCTTGGGGCTTGATGCTGTGCAACAGGCCCTGTCCCATCTTATTCAGCCATTCAGATCTGCTCTCCTGGCTCTGTCCTCTGACTTGCTCCTTCTCATGGGTGATCCATTCATATATAAGGTAGACGGGTAGGGTGGCCTACCCTGCATTTCCCCGGCAGCTGCCCTTTGGGTGTTCAGTGTCTGAACTGCATACACCCAACGTCCTGAGCTCACTGAAGCAAGTTCACCACCCTTTCTGAAGCTGGCCCAGAGGCATCCATGAACAAAGCTTTTGTGTGGTGTTCCCCATCCCGGGTCAGCCGAGGTCACGTGCAAAGGACATGGAGTGGCAGAGGATAAGGCAGTCAGAGTGAGGAGACTGGGGGGGGGGGCATGTTCTGGGTTCAATAAGAGTGTTTTCTGGTGGAAGAATACATGCTAATTTTTGTGCAAAGTGTCATTGTTCTGTCCCATGCATTTCCATCTTAAAGGCACAGATATTGTATATTGCATCAGCCCTGCCCTGTACTGCCACTGGGAGGGACAAAAGACAGACAGATGAGGGTGGTAACTACCCTTCACAGATTAGGGAAAGACATCAGAGGCTTTGGTTTGAATCTTTGGTGTACTCCAAACTTCTCTGGACGCTGGAATCTTACTTCAATGCAGGAAGCCTTATTCGTGTTTTTGCAGACTGGAATCAAGCATTTTTCTCTCTAAGTATGTAGGGAGACATCAGAACCAGGTGGGTTTTTTGAAGTGCGAAAACAGGGCGAGAGAGAAAACTTTGTAGGTTGGAGCACACACATTGCATGCAGGTTTGATCCCCATCACCACAAGGGGTAGTCTCCTGAGCACCGTGGGGACACAGCTCCTGATCACAAAGCTGGAAACACCACTAATCATGGCCTCCCAGCTAAAAACAAAAAGGTGTGGAAATAGCAAAAGGCACAGAATACTGAGCCCCCCTCTCCAGCGCACACACCCCTCCTTTGATGACCCAGGCAATTGGGTAAGTTCTTCTCCCGAGCTCTGAGTGTCTCCTGCCACCTGCCCATCTTCCTGGCATCCACTGAGCTCATTTCAACAGCAAACGCGTCCCAAGAAATTAATGCTTTTAAGCAGATGCTGAGTACAGGAGCTGGGCACCCAACACTCACCCCATAGTGCTACATCTGGCCCACCCCATGTGGGTCTCAGAGGAGTCCCAAAGTCTCTATGCAGCTTGTGCCCCTGTGTGACCAAGTTTCTGTCTGAGCTGCTTCTTTCTGGACACCAGAGACTGGGGTAGGGGTATTTGGAGCTAGCTGGGTGTGTATATAGTTTGGGGGCGAGGAGGGGGGCAGTGACTAAGGACCTCAGGCTTCAGGGGTCCCATTCCATTGCTCATTGATTTGCTCAAACGGGCACCAGTAACGTCTCCATTGTGAGACTTGTTACTGTTTTGGCATATCGAATACACCACGGGTAGCTTGCCAGGCTCTCCTGTGTGGGCGAGATACTCTCGGTAGCTTGCCAGGCTCTCCGAGAGGGGCAGAGGAATCGAACCCGGGTCAGCCACGTGTAAGGCAAACACCTTACCCGCTGTGCTATTGCTCCAGCCCAGGGATCCCATAGTGAGAAAAATGAACCCTCTTACACTGCATAATGCTGTGTGATGCCTTCAGCCCCGAGCCCAGACTGTCAGCTGCGGGCAGCTAGGAGCTGCTGATGTCCCCGTGTCGTGGTGGAAACATCAGTCTCATCCAAGAGGGAGGAATGTCATCCTTATGAGTCCCAAACCCAGGTGCCTCCTTCACGGTCCAGGGCACTGGTGGTCTCTGGGTTCCTTCCCTCAGATCTCTCCCGACCAGGGCCATCTGCCTCTGGAGCCTGCATGCCCTTGGCTGTGGTGACCAGGCTCCACACCAGGCCGTGTCTCGCCGCAGCTGGACTGCTCTCTTCCCACCCACACCCAGACAGACCACAGACAAGCAGGCTTAAACCCTGCTCTGCTCCCGTGAGCAGGAAGGGCCTGACTATTGTTTGCTAGGCGAGCAGCAGCCAGTCTTTTCAGGACAACACATCTGCCTGCGCTATTGCGGAGGGCCCATGGGCAGGGTTCAGGTACACGGCTGGCAGCTCACACGGGGTGGACCCCACGGCACTGCACGTGTCTGACTTTGCGTACCTACCCAGCAAGACACGAACGACCATACAGATGGAGGTTTTACGATGATGCTGTCCACTGTTACTGAGCTATTTATGTGACAAGCTGACAGATATAAAACTACAAAGCTTGCTTTTATGCCTCCCATCCTTTCCAAGGAAAAGAATAAATACTGGGGTGATGATGATGGGTCACTTTGGAGAGAATTTATGATCCAAATTACCTAATACCTGACCAACTTGTAATATGCAAGAATGAAGTCTCTTGATGCTGTTAAAAGGATAAACCTCATGGCTCGGGTTATATAAGTGGATTGACCCCAGAGAGGCATCCCCAGAGCTTACCTAGAGGGGCCACAGAGCAAACCCTGACTGTTGGGAGGGAGGAGCTGGCACATGGCCACGCTGCTTAGGTGCACTGTCCTGGGTTGCGGTGCCCCCTCCCTACACCCAGTCCCCCGGCCCAGGGAAAAAGCCTAACTCTTGAGGTGAGGAGGGCCACCCCGTCCATCTGGAAACGTAACATTTTCTCTTTGCCACCAAGCACTGTGTCGGGCTTAGAACCACAGGCAGGCTGAATTCTGGGCTCCCTGTGGGACAGAGGACAATGGGCAGGCTTGGGTCTACCAGAGGAATAAGGGGCAGTGGACAGGCTCAGCACAGAGTCTGGAATGGGACTGAGGGCACTGCTGTATCAGTTGCAAATGACAGCTGAGAAGGCAGCACCTCACCTGGGAATCTGTGCTTGACCCCCCTGTCCACAGCAGGCAGGCCCGTCCTTGCTCCTACAGGCATGGACATCATCGGCTTGCCGATGCTACCACGGTTTGCCATCAGATCTTCGCAGCTTGGTCACTGGGTTTCGGCTGACTCGGGTACCCCTACTGCTCAGATGCATTGCTCGAGAGGACTCCATCCCTCCTGTGTGTGCTGTGTGTGCCCATGTTAGAGCAGGCTGGGCTTGTCACACCCTGTGCTCCTGCCATGCGCACCTGGGTGGTGTGAGCTCTTCCGTTCAGCTCTGCAGAGGAGAGGCCTGGGTCCAGCTGCTGAGGACCCAGTACCTACCCAGCCTGCTAGGTAGGTAGCAGTGTGAAGCAAGCTCTGGAGGGGCCACGGTCAGAGAGAGGGCCACAGGAAGCAGCCCCCACGCCTGCTGCGTGGCATGTGCTCATAAGAGGTAGGGATGGCCACGGATGTGTGTCTCTCCCCTGTGCCTCGTCTTTGGGGACTACCGGGGAGCGTTGGGCTGAATGGCTTGTGCTCAATGGAGAGGAGGAACCCCAGAGCTGGGGCCACCCCGTGGGTCAGTCATGGACAGCCCTGTAGCCCAGGGAATCTGTCTCCTTCTGGCACCTCCTCCTCGCTGAATTATTTTAGGGATGTACAATGAGCCTTTCCTTGCAAAGTGTTTGTATCTGAGGGGAAAGCACAGAAGGCAGGTGCGGAGTGTGTGTGTGTGTGTGTGTGTGTGTGTGTGTGTGTGTGTGTGTGTGTTGGGTAGAAAACCGAAATTAAACTCTTTTACTGTATTCTATCAGAGCCATCTTTTGTGTACTTCTCAGCATTGTCTCATTTAAATAAAACTTCCATTTGTAACAATCCTATAAATAGAAAGCCGTATTGATCGGGGCCCCACCGGCAGGCTGCACTTTGGTTCGCACTGAAGCCTGACCGGTTAATGTGAGGGCTACAATTTATTATGCAGCAAGAGGCACGGCCAGGCCGTGCCATTTAGGGTTCTAAACACAAGTGTGCTTCACTTGGGCAAGCCAGCGCCGCCCTCCCTTGGATCGCAGCTTTGCTCTGAATTGCCGCTTTCCAGTCCCTGGTGGACACCCTCTGCTCTGGCCTTCTGTGGCACTTCAGTGTCATGCCTGGGCGATGACGATGTGAGCTGGAGCCCCACACATGCTGGAGAGTCAGAGGGAAGAGGCGGCTGGGTCTTGGCTGGGTCTTGGCTGGGTCTTGACTGGGTCTGCCCTACTGGAGAGTTTAAACTGGCCACATGGAGGCACTGGTATCTGAGGTCCCACAACAACCAAATGCCTCCTGTGTGCCATCCTCTGCGAGAGGAATTAACTAGTCAGAAGCTGTGGACTTAGCATGGTTGAGAACTAGCCTTGGCGGTTATTGTCACCACTCCACTGCACACTGCTAATAGCTGCTTCTAACCAAATGGTGGTTTCCAAATTCGTAGAAACCCAGTGTAGCAGGGGTGGCCCATTAATAGAGATGTGATCATATTACACACAGAATACGTGGCTCAGAGCCTTTTTGCTGTTTCAGTGGCGAAACTGCTGCTCTGAGCCTGGAGGGATGGGGGCGGAGGGGCTTGAGAGGGGAGAGATTCTGCTCTACAGCATGGTAAGACTTCCTGCTAGTCTTTCAGACTAAGATTTTGTCCAGGGTCCTGGTAAAGATGCAGCCCTGGGCCCAGGACTCCTTAACTGAGAGACTCATAGCTGACCATGCGGAAGCTCCTTGGCCACCAGTCATAGGACTTGTCCATCAGGTGGGTGGTTGGTGGATATAGATCCAACCTTCAGCCTATAGGACCACTGGTCTCCCACTGAGGCCTTTGTGCCCACCCGGGGCATAGAGCTAGCCATCAGGACTGCAGGGCACAGTGAGTCTCAGGTATGGTGGTCCTTGGTATTCATCCTGTTTTGTGACTGTCCACACTTACAGGGACTTATGTGGCCATGGGTTTAGGGAGCCAGTCAGACTTCCTCTGCCACAGAGCATCTCTGCTTCCTAATAGGTCTCTGCCCTGCCTCCTGGGGCTCTCTGGACACCTTCCCAGCAGTCTTGTGAGTCGTCTCCTGGATCAGAGTAGGGCAAGTGGGAAAGGACTTATCATCAGGCCTGGACCCTTTCATGCCCGAGGCAGAGGAAAATCTGGGCCAGTCCTGCAAGTTCCAGGGTCACCCAGGGCTAAGCCACACTTTCACCATTGTGTGGAGGAACTGATGATGGGGGTGGAAAGGTGGGGGGCTCCTAGGTGGGAAATCAGGGCTCCTCAAGCCTCACGTGCATATTCTGGCTTCTCAGTGTCCTGGTGCCCTGAGCCAGCTGCCGTGCTACCTGCCACCTCACTCGGGTGACCTCCTCCCCTTCTGAGGTCCTCCCTGACCTTTGCTCCCCTGGACAGTGTAATTATCTCCTCAAAAGGCCTGCATGTGGCCTACAGAAATACGAAGCATCGTAGAGGAAGGTTCTCTGTCAAAGAAGCCCAAGACCGGAGTTTGGAAAGTTTACTGCATGCAGGAAGGGACTCCAAAGGTGTCCCTGACTGAGAGAAGGAGCTTGTTGTCATGCCAGAGATTCTGTCCACACAGCCACTTAGTACCAAGTGCCTGCCCACACAACCAGGATCAATGTCTCCTCAGATAACAAAGCACGGTGCCTGCATCTTGCACATCCACACGGATAGGAGCTCAGAGAGATAAGACAGTGGCCCCTTTGTCTCTCTTCCAAGCCTTCCTTCTGTCCTCTCCAACCCTGACACCTCAGAACTCAGCAGACAACCTCCCACAGCTGGTATCATGCTCTTCTAGGTGACAGAGCACCGCACAGCAGCTGAATCATGTAAGAGAATCTCCTGCAAGACTGCTTTTCTGGGTGGGCCTCCAGGCTAAGAGAAAAAAAGGGATCCTATAGCTTCTACAGGCCTGAACCCTGACCTCCCCTGAACCCACACACACACTTACGCACAAACACATGCCTATAGACAACACCACAGGTGTCTGGTGTGTGCTATGCACCTGTATACACACAGACATAAGTAGGTGCATCAGTGGGCATGCACAGTGCTAATATTATGTCACAAAAAAACGAATATCATCACATTCTCCCCAAAACATCACTGAAGCTACAGAAATGGAGTGGGTTCAATACTCAGTCTAAAATATCAGCATCCCCGACTTTGTTTGGGAACAAAGGCTAACACTTGAGCAGGCAGCCTTCTCTATCCAAGTCACTCGCAGGTTTGGGAAGGTGGGTGGCTATCCCAGGACGAAGGATTAGTCTCTTTCCTTTGGAACCCTTTGCCAGCAGGAGTGACGGATGCCTATTTCTACACTTCCACAGAAGTGAGTGGGCCTGAGTTGATCACATACTCTACACTGAAGAGGTTACAAGACCTCTAAGGGTCTCTGAGCCACCTTCCTCCAGCCAGATCCTCTCCTTCAGCACGGCACTCAACCCCTGTCACTGTGCAACGCAGGTCCTCATAAAGACTTTTTTACTGTTAAATTTTAATAACTTGGGTTATTATAGGTAGGATAGGTAGGACAGAAACAATATCTAAGCCGCATTTAAAAGAAAATCTATTAAATTTTAGGGCACCTGCATTACACAGTTAGAAACACTATCATTTAGATCCGGTGGGGGCAAAATGGCCACGTACAAGAGACGGAAAATTGTGTATGCTCTGGAAAACACAATCCCAGCCCAATATCATCTGTGAGAAGAAAATTCTCTGCTCATTACTAGAATATTGTTTTTAGTCTTCCCATAACTAAAGTTATTAAAGTTCAGGAACTGTAAAATGCTTAATGAGAAACTGCAGGATAAATGCTAACAGCCAGACCTGGCCTGGTGTTTGTTGAATCTGATAGCTTTCAATCTCCGTCATGAGATAGTGTGTGGTCTGCGTCCTGCCCCACCCCTGAGTGTGATGACATGGCCATCTGGTCAAAGCCTGAGTGACCCTGAGGACACTGAGGCTGCTGATGCTGCCGTGTGTGTGTGTGTGTGTGTGTGTGTGTGTGTGTGTGTGTCTTATCGGTTGGATTCTAGGGAAGAGCTGATTGGCCCTGTGAGCCCTCCTCTCTCACCCAAGATCATCCTCCAATCACAGAAGACCAGGACATGGCAGTGGAGACTGTGCCTTGCCCATGAGAAAAATCTGTGGGGGACAAACACAGTGGATGCTTTGACCTGTTACCCACTGAGGAGAGTGCCCCCCATCCCAGTCTCACAATTCAAGAAAATACTAAGATTGAGACCAAATGGAGATGCCCCAGGAGAAATGTGACCTGGGTCATCAGGACTGCTGACAATTTATTTAGCAGAGGGTGGGGTGGGGGCCAGGGGTTACTAACAGGCCTCTGCAGGGGCCAGAATAGGTCTCATCTGCAGGAGTCTTCATGCTCCAATCTGGTTCACTTTCTTCCAGGACCTACATTGTCATCTCAGAACCCAACAGCAAATAGGTCCCAAGCACTGCGGGAGCAGAGCTCTCAGACTCATCTATGGGGTTCCACAGAAGCCTGGGCAGGGGGGTTGTGCCAGGAGCCTCACTCAGGCTCACCTTCCATTGGCTGGGAATGGGGACTGGGAATTTTCTCATTGTGATTGCCTTGCAGGCTCTACCCAAGAACTCAAGGTGAGAACTTCAAGCTGCCAATGCCCACGTTCCATCCCCAGGATTTCTGTTGCACTTCGTTTGGGGTGATTTTCACCCTGGGGACCTGAGGACATGCCTCCTGTCTCCTCAGAGCTCTAAGAGTAGTGGAAAATTCCATCACGCTGGGGTAGCCTGGCTAGGAGGTTGGGTTAGGGACTGAGCACAGGGCAGCCTCTGCCTGCCCTGTCTCCTGATGAAGCTCAGGGATGAGTGACAATAGTATCAGAAATTGGAATTAGCGGGTTGCAAATGGCAACTGCACCTAAGGACCCCAGAGTTCTCGTGGAGCCTACGTGTGACTTATAAAGAAGTGGAATGGTTTCCCGTGTTCCCCCAAAGGGTGCTATAGAGGTGAGCATTCTATGACTCTCTACAGAGTTATCGAATGTCTGTGAGGGGAGCGCCCAAGCAATGAGCAATGGGGGCTTTTCTGTGTCCCAGGGTGGAGGGGAAGGGACAGCCATCCTGGATGGAGTGGCTTTAAGCTGGGAAGCATGAAGGGTCCTTAGTGACCAGTTGTATCGGGGCATCTAGCTGTAATCTGGAGGAGATGCCCAGCTCTTTGAGGGTTTGGAGTTCAAGTGAGATGCAGAGAGAAATTTAAGGAAGACTTGTTTGCAGGATTATTTGAGCATTGAGAAGGCTGGCTGAGAGCCCTGGTAGCAGTTTGAGAAGAGCTGCTTCTCTTCTCTTTCTTCTTTTTTCTCTGAACCCTTTTGAATGAAGACCAGACCATGCATTCAGAATGTTGAAGGTCTCTCATGGTTCTCACATACTGGGAAGGGTACAATTATGGTCAGATAAAGGGGTTGCCGACTCCAGCCGCCAATGCGAATCAGACAGCAGAGAAGGCATGAGCGGTGGGTCAATGCAAACTAAATAACACACACATCTGATGGTTTCCAAGTCAAAAGCTTTAGACCAATGCTTCCCTGAGTGATATAGTGATACATCTCTAGGTGTTTTTTTTTTAAGCTTTAGCAGGTGGCTGGAGCAATAGCACAGCGGTAGGGCGTTTGCCTTGCACGTGGCTGACCTGGGTTTGATTCCTCCACCCCTCTTAGATAGCCTGGCAAGCTACTGAGAGTATCTCGCCCACACTGGCAAGCTACCCGTGGCGTATTCAATATGCCATAAACAGTAACAATAAGTCTCAAAAAAATGGAGATGTTACTGGTGCCCGCTCGAGCAAATCTTTGAGCAACGGGATGACAGTGACAGTGACAGTGAAGCTTTAGCAGGATGTGCACTAGCTTGAGCAGCCCCAGTTCTCTTGCAGTGACTCTTCCTTTCCAACAGGAGGCGCCATCCTCTCCTTAGTCTCTTCCACCTGGTCTCTGTACCCCTGGGGTAGGGAGTTGAAATGGGAAATGCTTGCAGGGAGCCATGAACCACCAATAGGAGAGAAGTGCCCATGCCTTTCAATCATATGACCACTTAGCCCCTCCATGGATGACGGCTATGGGTATCAGCCAGCTCAGGACCAGCACGTGAAACTGTCCTGTGCTTGGCACCAGAGAAAGCACAGGAAGGACCTCGCCACCCACTACTACTCCCTTTGAAGCCCCCCTTTCTGCTCTTATATAAGCATCCAATTATCACAGCTCTGAACTTGAAGGGTTGGGGGACAGGAATCAGCTCTCTTAGCAAAGAACTGAAGATGGACTTGCATCACTTTCCTTTAATTATGTAAGGATGTTGCACAAATCATTAGGCAAAACTTTGATGTAACTCTTCTTTCAATTAAACACAATGATGGAGACAAAGTCTGTATCAGTGTGAAAATTCCCCGGGAGAGCATCCCCTCTGCAGAGTAGAATGTCTATTAGCTTTCCGCCAAAATAAAGGTCACCAGACAGGAGCCTCCCTCATCCGACTCTTAACTTCCTTGAACATGCAGTGCAATCAGGCAAGATGTGTCACACACAGGAAACCAATGGTGCAATTATATTTAATATGCCCAGTGCATCGCAACCTGGTCCCTACTCTCCTGGGGTACTCAGAATGTCATGGAGCCTGGTGTCTGGTTTGAGGTGGTGGGGGGAGGGAAAGATGTCTTGGTCAGAGGTTTATTGCTCATGGAGTTTATCTTCCCTATTGTCCTGATTTAAAGAGAAGGCAAATAATCCTAGTGCTACATCTAACCCTCCTGAGAATCAGAAGCTTCCGGTGGCTGTAGTAACCTGCAAAGATCAGGCAGACTATGAATCTTGAGCCAGAGATCATGCATGCAACTCATTTTTTCCCCCACAACCTATTACCTAATTTCAATCTTCACTGTATTGTGCAGCAAATTAATCCCAAGCAATTTGATGTTCTTGCTGGGGCCATTCTAAATTCCAGAGGAAAGTATGCAAAGCCAAGTGCATGGGTAGAAAGCTGGGATCATGGTCCTCCATGCCTGCTTTCATCCACCACAAATGGCCTGATACTGATCGATGCAATGCGGCCAGCTTATCTCAACATGAAGTAGGACCCAGGATGTGGAGGGAATCACTCTGTAAAAGAGTGTGCATGATCCTGAATACCAGGAATATCCAAATGTCCTTTACATTTTTTAACCAAGGTGACTTCTAGCAACACTCTGTTGATTTTCTGTCTGGGACACCCCTCCTAACCTCTCAGTATAGAGGATGTGAATGGAGCTAAGTGCACAGTCCAGATCTATGAGATGATTGTCACCAGACTGACCATGGATATTTCTTCCCGACTACTCCATGTGGAGCTTTCCTTGGGAATATGACTGGAATGACTAGCAAAATTTGTGCCTTCAATGCCTCAGGTACAGAAATTCATCCTTTCATTTTGAGTTTTTGCTAGTTTGAGTAAAGCTTCTATTAGGTGCAGTGAGAAAAATCTGAGTAGGTGTTATGTATCTAAAAGCAAATGTCATTCCAACTCAAGAGACCTAAGGAAGAGCAAGGCAGTCAGGTGGAGTGGGGCCTGAACTCTAGCAACTCTTTTTAAGAAAAAGAATATCTTGTTACAAATACAAAACCAGGCAGTAGTCCTTGGAAGAGATGCATATGTGTCCCAGGCCTGAAATTTTAGGTTTTTTTTTTTTTTAATTCCTCTTGAGGCCCAGGAATGGCTCTATGCTCCCTCAAAAAAAGTCTTCGGTGAAATCACTTAATGTCCTATGTTTCATTTCATCACTTTTGCCCAAGTGGGCAACTGTGGTCTACTTCCTGTTTTTTCAAAGAAGGTAGATTTCCAAAGAGACCCTGAATTTTATTTTTTTCTGAAGTGGAGATTGTAGATCAAGTAAATTTAAGGGAACCTCTAATTTAAAGCAAGAGAACTCTAAGTCTCTTCCAGCTTAAAAAAACAACCTTCACGTGTATTCACAACTTTCACTGGTAGAATAGCATTGCTTAAAATGATCTTTTTCACAATTTACTTGGCTAAATACCTCTTTGTGTAGTTGCTTCTTGAGTTATTTTGATAAATCTTGGCTTCTATGTCACTCTTTACTCCTTTGCTTCTTCAGGCTTCCTCTCAGCTCCATAAACAGTGGCCAGAGATGGTCAGTGGAGCCAGGGCCACCATTCACTCTGCCATCTTGGAAGACAGAGAGTCGACATGGGGAAGCTGAAGGCTGAGTGTGCGTCCCGCACCAAGCCATTGTACTCTCTCAGCAAGTGTTTCTTCCTCAGCTGTCTGAACAGAGACACTTTCTTAAAGAATGTTTTCATACAAAATTTCTAGAATGCTGAAAATACAATAAGATTAACGGCCCCTGGAGGCTATGGCTTAAATATTTTATCTTCTTAGATATCAGTTACACTGCACTTTCCTCCAAGGATCTAAAGTCTTTTAAATATAGCATCTAATTAATCCTCCTGTCATCTGTGGATGGAGCAGCATCATTACCCCGATTTCACAGGTGAGGACACAGAAACTAGAGGAGAGGTGTCCACTGGTGGCAGCAGCCTGAGTCTAATCAGTGGTGACCCCCAACCACATCATTTGGTGATCTGTCAGTGGGGATATCGTTTATGAAACCCATTCAAAATGTAGTTTTCCTAGCCTGCACACATTTGGGAGTTCAGATTGTAACCACCACAGTCACCAAAAAGACTTGCTGAACATGGACGGTCTCTCACAGATCCATAAATGGGAACTCAGAGTGACCAGTTAAAGATCCAGACAGCCAGTTTGTAACAGAATGCCTGGTCTTTGCATCTTCACAGACTGGTAATTAAAAAAATAACCCTTAATGATATGGTTGTTGAAGTCAAATGGTGCCCTCGAATAACCATATCTACCATGAAGATCATATTAGCTATTGATAACTGTGCAATTACTTGGTTCCAGGCAATATCCAGGTGTGGGCTTCACACCCCCTCTGACACCCGCCCTGAAGAGGATGTCTCACTGTTCTTGATGAATTCACGGCAGCAGAGACCGTCTCAAGGAACTGAATTGTTTGGTTCCGACTAAAGTGGAAGGCAGGATCAAAATTCTTTCCAGGATCATTTTGCTGTGCCTTCTCTGTCTCATTCTTTTAGCCACTTAGTGGTATAGATAGATAGATCCAACATGAAACAGTATGACCATCAACTTCTGGAGACCTGTGCGAGATAAGCACAGGAGACAGACACTCAGGGAAGAGGACGGGTGCCGAAGAGAATGGCTTCTTTGTTACCTGTGCTGTTGCCTGCACATCTGGAAGGGCTGAAGCTCTTAGCTATGACTCAGGCATCAACCGTGAGAGAAGGTTCTCTCATCCTTAAAACCCAGAATTGCTCGACGTTAATGCCCTGTCTCTGTCCGAAACGCACAACACCATCCCCAATAACGGAAACCCAAAGGATGTCCGAATCCAAGATTCTTTGTCATATATGCCAGTCATTCCAGGGAGAGAGAAACAACATGGATGAAGGGCACCAAAGGAGTTCAGAAATGAGGTGTAGGAGAAGGCTGCACACAAGTTACAAGAGGTATCTAAGTCCTTATACATCTACATCCATATCTATGTTGAATCAACTATACCTAAATATCCCTATCTTTTTTGTCTACATGCAGGAAACTGAGAGGGAAACTGAGAAAGAGAGACAGAGAGACAGAGAGAGAGAGGGAGAGGGAGAGACAGACAGAGACAGAGACAGAGAGACAGACAGAGACACAGAGACACACAGAGACATGGAGACACAAAGACAGAATGAGAGAACTTGGGTAAACATCCATTAGAGAGACCAGAAGCAACAAAGAAAGGCCCAGAGTAGTGGTGGGAGAAAGGTAGAGAAGAGGAAGGAAAAGAAGAGGAGACTGGGAGAGAAAACCCAGCAGTGCATCCGGAGGCTCTGACCCAGGTTGTAAAATGACAAGGATTGAGTGAGCAGTTTTTAATACAGATAATATTGTCCGTGTAGTCTATAAATATAAAATTAAATGCTGACCTCTCTGGTCCATGTCAAAAGTCCAAGCCAGTGTCAGCACATATTGTTTTTATTTGTTTCAAGAGAAAATAGATCAACAACATTAACCTCCCAATGAACAGAGAATTGAATGAATTAAAAAGCAGAGCCATAAATCGCGCCGGTTTTATTGGCACCGTGATAAACACGCCTGAGGCTTCCCGGGGAGTGGGGTCTGGGATATTCTTAATACCCCGCAGCCTCTTTGCCACCAAGAAAGGAAAAGAGATATTAAGAGCGGGGCGCTGTTCTCCTCTCCCGCCGCCTCTATCCATCACCATCTGACAAAGGCTCCTGCACACGTTTCCAGAAATATTGAGAAGGAGGAGAACCGGGGAACAAGGCAATTTGGAGAGGCTCTCAGGAGGCAGGGGTGCCCCCAGAAGCCCCCTCAGCCGCTGCATTTGACGACAGGGTTGTCAGAGAAAGGAGAAGCTGGCTGGGATTACTCCCCGTGTAAGAATGAAAAGTGGGGCCCAGAGTATCTGAGTATCTTTGGGGTCCCCTGACCCAGCCTACACCCACTTTCTGGGCTCCAGTTCTCTGAGGCCCTGGTTATTCGCTAGATGGGTGGCTTGCCAGCTGGGGAAAAGCGTTTTATTTCCAGCTCAGGAATTCACACCCTAACTCGGGCAGTTGCTAAATAAAGCATCATTTCTTTCACAAAGCCAGTTTCGTGTAGACCTTTTAGCACCAACTTCACGATGAATCTGAACAATTCTTAATTACGGAGACGAAGCGGAGCACACGTGTCTCCAGAGAAGAGACATGTGTTCCTCATTTCAGCCTCCCCTTGGCCTGCCGGTCTGGCCCCAGGAAGCTAGTAGGAGAACCACCAGGGCCGTGGGCATCTCGTTCATTTAGATTTCACTTGGTCATGCACTGGCTCTCCCAGCCCTGAATCCTGCAGGTGGGCAGACAGCCTATACTACACAGAGATTCAACTATCTACAAGGTTTTGCAATAACACTTGAGCTGCCACCACCACATTGAAAAGAGGACCCCCACCCCCACCAAGATTTGGAGGGAAGAATCATCAGTGAATGGAGTACAGAAAAAAGCAGCATAAATCAAATCCCAAATAACTTTCATTTGTAAACAAAAGAAACGTTATACATTTATAAACTGACGGTAAACAAATTGACTAGATCATTAAAACTTGAAAATAATTGCCCTTTGGAACAAATTTACAAAGCAATAAAGATTCTTTGGCTATTCAAATATTTTCAGATAAGTGATTATCTTACAAAGCTATTATTCGCTATACAATTTCTACAGATTTAGCTGCAGATATTTTAAGACTGTCACTGATTGTGATAAAACTTGGTCAGGGTGACCAGAGTTGGCTGGGAGCAGGGACAGAATTTTGTAATCATTTAGGTTGTATTAACTTACTTCCATCATAGAGGTGCTTTCTGTAACTGTGTGAGGGGGTGCAAGTATGTGCTTTGGCACAATTTTCCTCCACCTCTCAATTTAGGATTTTGTTCTTTATAACAATAGGAAAATAAGAGTGACCAGCCCACACGGTATTGAGCGGGTGGAAGGGTGTGGGATTCTAACACAAACACATTTCATTTCAAAGTCATGGAAATGAAATGTTTTTTTTTTTATTTTTAAAAATTTTTTGCTGGTCAAGAAAAGGAAACAGAGGCCCCAGAGGGTGGAGGGCTGGCCACAAGATCACCTGGAAAATGGAAAACAGCAGTGGTGAGATTCAACCTAGTGGGTCAAGCTTGATTACTGTGCTAGACTTGAGTTTCTCACCTAATCGGCCCGGTGAAGCAGTGCCATCTTCACCCAGGATTCCATGCATGTTTCAGAGAGAACTGACCTCCATCTTCACAGCAGCCTTCCTCTCCATCCTCCAGGGATGGAAGTACCCAAGCATCCTGGACAGAGGAAGAAGTAAAGGCACCCTGGTGCCTATAAACACACGGAATATTATCCAGTCCTAAGAGATAATCATGCAGCAGTGTGCATGAATTTGCCGCCATATGGATGAATCCAGGTGGACATGGGTATGTGTGTGTGTGCGGGAGGGGGGCGTGGGGGGAAGCGTGGGCTAAGAAAAACAATCTGGACAAAGACAAAAATACTGCATGACATCACTAATAAGTCTGACTTGAGGTTGAACTTCTATAAGGTTGAGCTCATGGAATAGTTCAGTGTAGAAATCTGGGGATGGAGTGAAACAAAGGGGGAATCGGTTGATCGGAGGGTACAGATTTTTAGTTATTATAGAAATAAATTCTGGGGAGTTAATGCAGAGTGTGGTGATTTTAGTTAATAACCCTGAACATTTGGAATTTACTAACGAGTAGATCTGAAGTGTTCTCACACCAGCCTGTGAAGCCCCCCTCCCCACTGCACACAGTAACTATGTGAGGTTATGGATGTGTTAATTAACTTGACTGTGGAAATCATTTCACAATGTATACATATATCAAGTCATCACATTGCACACTTTAAATATATACCATTTTACTTGTCAATTATGTTGCAACAAAGCCAGAAAAAAGTCACCTCTGTCCTTTCTAGTTGATATGGATTCCCCATCCCCCCTTCTCCCACCCAACAAGCCACATCTGAAGAGAGTCATGAGAAGGAGCTGGAGTTTGGCTGCTCTTGTCACCACCGAGTCACCCGGGACTCCAGTTGTGTGAGTCCCTTTGGTGTCTATGGGTGTCTCCTGCTGGGTCTCACAGATACCCGTAAATTGTCAGAAGGGGAAGGTCAACCCCACATAGCTCCTGCCCACTCCTGCCGATGATGCTGGGAGGGGAGCAGGGGATGGTACTACTGGTGGGGAAACCCAATTTCTGGGGACAGTAGGAAATGTTTCTTCTCCTCCCACTCAGTGGCCTCCTTGCTCAAGGGGTTTCCAGATGTCTGAAATGAAGAAAGTAGAGTGGTGAGCAGAGATCAGAATGAGGACACACCCCAGGTGACAACTTTGGCGACTGTCATTTCTCTTGAGCAGTTGGTGTTCCTCTCTCTGTCTCTACTTCTAATTCAGATAAGCCATTTCTGCGCTGCTTGCAGAGACAAGAGGCTCAGACCTTCAGGATCGTCAGGGAAATGTAAGTGAGTTTCTTGAGGGTGAGTGTTGAAAGCATGTCAGGAAGAGGCTGGAACTGCAAACCTGCTGGATTTTTCCAAGCACAGGGTTACCTTTGCATTTGTCTGTGAAAGATTTTCTATTGATGAGGCAGAGGTCTAGGATGAATCAGGCAGATTGGCGAGTCAGTCACGACAAGGTGAATTAACTTTATGTAGACTCTTCAACTGGGGGATCAAGATGAAAAGTTGGAGCTTAGCACACATGAGAAGAAATATAAGTACAGTTCTCCTTAACTACTGTTTTCTCTGATACTTTCATTGGTGTAGTATGGAGGAAAAGGTAACGTGAGTTCGTGGCAGACCGGCAAGAAACATAGCAGGAAATGGCTCAGAGATCATTGGATCAGGGTGCTGGGTTCTTACCTTTCATTAAGAGGGAGATCCGGGGCTGGAGCGATAGCACAGGGGGTAGGGCGTTTGCCTTGCACGCAGCCAACCCGAGTTCGATTCCCAGCATATCCCATATGGTCCCCTGAGCACCGCCAGTAGTAATTCCTGAGTGAAGAGCCAGGAGTAACCCCTGTGCATCGCCGGGTGTGACACAAAAAAGAGAAAAAAAAGAGGGAGATCGTTTCTCATTTGTCTGGGACAGAAAAGCTCCTTCCTTAATACTAAGAGCAAATATCTGCATGCAGAATCTTGGTTCCTAAATTACCAAGATTACCTTCGGACCAAGTGTAAACTCCCTGATTTTCCCTTTTTCTCCCCTCACTTGTGTGCAAGGACATAATCTTGGGGTGTAAGGAAAAAGCAACCAAATGTCAAAGCCACCAATAACTATCACATAACCTTCTCTAATGGATCTAGTTAGCTGAAGTCCAAGACTTTATCCAGAGAAGTGGGCCTGAGAGATAGCACAGTAGGTAAGGTGCTTGCCTTGCATGTGGCTGACTTGATCCCGGGCACCTCATAAAGTTCCCCAAGCACTGCCAGGAATGATCCCTGAGTGCGGAGCCAGAAATAAGTGTTGAGAATAGCTGGGTGTAACATCACCCCCCAAAAATATCAACAAAAGCAAAAACCCGAACAAAACCAACAACAAATGATTGACCTCATATGAATTTATTCTGTCTTCATCTTGCGCCTTAAAGATTTCTAACCAATATCCAATCCTGCATACCTCTCAAAAGAAGGGAATCATGTAGAATACAACAGCACCATCCTGCTCTGTAGGGTACAAGGCACGCCTATTTCTCTGTGTCCTCTGGGCAACTGGTATCCTGCCAGGAGCGAGGGCTACCCCAGTAGACATGTGGTATTTGTTCAGCTAATATTCTGCCAGCGTTGTTGGATTTCCAAAGCAGAAGAAGGCAGCTAGCTCAGGTGGAGAGTGATTCTCCCTCTCAGGGGACCTCCACCTCCCTGGGGGTGTGACGTCAAGTCAGTGCCTTTACACGGATGCAAATTTGAGCAAGGAGCACCTGTGTCAGACACCATGGGCTGTGAGCTCATGAATTCCCTCCGTCAAGCAGGGGTTGCCACCAGAGAGGCAGCAGTGTGTCCAGAGAGCTTGCTGGACTGTCCAGGGCACAGGAAACTCTTCCACCTTTGCCCCAAACCATAGGCAGCTGTCACTGTGGGGTGGGCTGAGAGATAACCCACAGGTCAGGACAGAAAGGAACTCTGGCCACACCAATTACTGAGCATGTCTGTGCACGTGGGGCTGTGGGGATGCCCCCCTCCCCAGGCCTCCTAGTTGTGTTGATGATGTGAACACTAGAGCTGCTAAGCAATGGCTGAGGGGACACCGAGGTGGGAAGCAGAGCTCCACGCTGAGCAGAGTGCTCTGCACTCACAAAGTGCCATTCTGTCCAGTGTGACCTTGTGGGGAAGGGTCAGTCCCAGTTTGAAGATAATGAAGAGGTTGGCCAAGGTTATGCTGCCCATCACACCCTGACCACAATCCTTGGAGTGATTTAGAGTTCACAGCCAAGCGCAAAGAAATGCAAGAGATAGGTGGAAGTGATGGGATGAATTGGAGAGACGGTACAGGGGTGCTTGCTTTGCACGTGGCTGAGCCAAGTTCATTACCTGGCACAATCACCTATGGTCCCCCAAGCACCTGGAGGCTCCTTTGTATACCATCAGGTGTGGGTCCCGGTGGTCCCTAAACACCATGTGGTGACCCAGTAATCCCCTGCACCTCTGGACCCAAGTCATACCACATTTTCAGACCCTAATATTGAACTATTAGACCAGTTGGCTGAGAACTGCTAGGAATGGCCCTGGGGTCTACTAGGGAGCTCCACCCAACCCAACAAAAAGTTGATAGTATATTCTAAATCTCAACTGAGGAAATATTAACCCCAGGTATATTAATATTAACCCTGGGTAACCCCAGGTACCCAAAAGAAAGCGATCTGAAGATTCACTCAGAATTAAAGGCGGAAATGATGGATGTATGAGCAAATATTGTGTTTGTGATAGGACCACCTTCTTTTAGACAATGGTAGAGATCCCTTTAATGAGGGATCCCACTCACAAGGAAGGGATTCCAGCTTGGCTGGGTTAAGTTCTCTTTCCTGGGAGCTGCTGAAACTCATTAAGCAAAACATGAAGTCATGCAATGTGGGGCTTAGCATGAGCAATTCCAAGTCTGTTGTCTCTTTTCCTTTCTTTTAAAAATAGTTTACAGGTTAACATCTTTAACATAAGATGTAATATAATGTATCATAATAATGACAGGATTTGTTAAACCATTAGTTCAGAATACACACTAGACTGTGTGAGCCAGTGAGGGGCCACCCAGTATCAAGTCAGTGAGAGGATCCCACCAGTTCCCACATGAACCATTCAGACTCAGTGGAAGGCGAGTCAGCGCTCTTGGTACTGGGCTCTGAGTCAAGACAGTCCACACCTGGCTCTAGACCTGTGGCCCTCTCCCATCTTAAGCCACTGGATGAGCAAAAGGCCAACAACAGGCAATTGTGTGGCCAAGCAGTGTCCATGTCGAGAGGACATCTCTCTGCCTACAGGTGGTCCTGGGACACAAGCCCATCTCTGACATTAAACAGTCACTGCTTCTTCTAAAGATGAAGCATTGGTTATAAGATGTATGTCAATAGGTTTTAGGCATCCCGGGAGGCATCTAGAAACATAAGGCCATCTCACCCTTGCTGTGTGCTGAAGCACCCTTGGAGGAAGGCAGGCATCCCACATGGGCATTGCTCTGACCCTCTGGAAGGTGGCCCGTGGGACAGGTGTGGATGCAGTGCTCACACACAAGAGAAGCTCATAGAGCCTGAGAGAGCTCAAGCCAGGCTGTCCAGCATGTTGTCTGATCTACCCCTGACACATTTCCATCATTCTTGGTCACATGACACATATGTGGTTTTAGGGAAAACCCCTCCATTGAGAGAGCACAGGAGCCCCTGAAACAGTGGCAGTTAACACCCCTGATGTAGTGGCTGAGGGGCAGAGGGATGTCTGAAGCCCTGGTGTCTAGTCCCCCGTGTTGGGGACTAGGCAAACTTAGTAGGAGAGGAAGAATCTGGGCTGGGGATTGCTCTGTCTGGCCCATATTCTCCTTCCTGGTTGTGAGGGTGCTGAGGTGGCTTCGTACCCAGAACATGAGCTTGCCACAGTCAGGTCAGGTGACTGTGGGCATTGGTGACACTGCTCTCTGCCACTTCCCAGGACCGTCCTGAGGACTCATTCCTGAGCACTGTGGTGAATCAAGAAATTACACTCTCATGTACATATGGCTAGATCCTCCACAGTAGGGGGCAATTCTGTGGCCAGGTCCTAGGTCTGAAGCAGAATTAGGGAAGGGGAAGGAACGGGAAGGAAGGCAAGCTGCCTTTGCCTCCCCTTGGTCTCCCCTGGTGTTTGCAAGGGCACATTTCTTTTTTTCCAAATTTTTTTTTATTAATGAATCACCATGAGGTACAGTTACGGACTTAAAATTTTTCGTGTTTGTGTTTCAATCATACAATGCTCGAGTACCCATCCCTCCACCAGTGCCCATTCCCCACCACCGATAATCCTAGTATCCTTCCCCACAACCCCATTTCATCCCCCCCGCCACCCCCATCCCACCTCTGTGGCGGGGCATACCCTTTTGTTCTCTCTCTCCTTTTGGGTGTTGTGGTTTGCAATAGAGGAATTGAGTGGTCATCGTGTTTGATCTATAGTCTACTTTCAGTGTGCATCTCCCATCCCCAGCGGGTCCTTGAACCACACTTTACCTGTTGTTCCCTTCTCTGTCTGAGCTGAAGTGCACATTTCTTGAACTTGATTAGGCTCACATACAAACACATCAATATGATGAGTACATAAATGCCAAGACACACGACAGAAACACTTCTGGACTAGATGCAGGAATCTACATGCCAGTGTCTCTCTGCACATCAACCTACATGAGCCTGTGAGCACACACACACACACACACACACACATTTTTACAGGCTGCAAGAAGACCTGCTGTGAGAATGCGGCAATTCACTCTTCTTATCGTGGCTTCCCTGTCCCCTACCCAGTCTCTGTTCCTCTCCTACTAGGCTTGCCTGACGCTATTCACTTCTCTCCACAGCTCCAGGATGCGCTGAAGCAGTGGTGTCTATCAGTTCTAGCAACCTAACGAGCTACTCCCAAATACTGTGACATCAACAGCACTCTACGTCATCATTTTGTGAATTAGCAATGTGTGCTGAGCTCAGCGGGATACTTCTGGGCTTGATCTGTCTCACTAGTGGCTGCAAGGCTATTAGGAGGCCTGGTTGTCCTATGAGAAGAAGAGGAGACTAGATTGGCTTATTGTACTTCCCACAGCCTTTCCTGCTCCAGCAAGCTGGTCAGGGCCTATACATGTGGGGGTTGTGGTGTTCTGGGAACCATCTAAGACTGCTTGAGGCCTATGGTTAGAAATGCACTGCTTCCCCCTTTTATTTTCTCTTTTATTTTAATGGGGGATGGCATACTCAGTGATGCTCAGGGGTTACTCCTGGCTCTGTATGCAGGAATTACTCTTGTTGGGGCTCAGGGAACCATATGGGTTGTCCAGGATCAAACCTGGGTTGGCAACATGCAAGGCAAGTGTCTTACCTGCTGTACTATTCATCTGACCAAAAATGCACTTTTTTCTTGCTTTTTTCCCTTTGAATCATTTTGAGTCACAACTGGTGATGCTCAGGAGTTACTCCAGGCTCTCTGCACACAGGGTTTACTCCTAGTGGTGCTTAGGGGCCCAGGTGGGATCCTGGGGATTGAACCTGGGTCGGTCATGTGCTAGGCAAGTACCCTACCCACTGTACTATTGCTCTGGGCCCTGCACGTTTTTCATACAAAAATTTTCTGCATTTTATGGACCTGAGTGAGTCACATAAATTGGAGAAAGAGATTCCACTTCTTATTTTTTGTAGATAGCACAACGATAGCACAGCAGGTAGGGCGTTTGTTTGCCTTGCACACGGCCGACCGGGGTTCGACTCCTCCATCCCTCTTGGAGAGCCCAACAAGCTCCCGAGAGTATCCTGCCTGCATGGTAGAGCCTGTCAAGCTACCCTTGGCATATTTGATATGCCAAAAACAGTAACAACAAGTCTCACAATGAAGATATTACTGGTGCCTGCTCGAGCAAGTCAATGAACAACAGGACGACAGTGCTACAGTGCTATTTTTTGTATTTTGTGGGGGAGGGGGGCAGGTGGGGCATACCTGGCTCTGGTCAGGGATGACTCAGCTCTGTGCTCAGGAATCTCCCCTGGCAGGACTCAGGGGACCATATAGGGATTGAACTTGAGTCAGCTGCATGTGACACAAACTCCTTCCCTACTGTACTGTTGTTCCTGCCCCCAAGACTCCCCTTCTTGATGGGAAGAATGACAAACTTGCCTCGGAGAAGGTGATGGGCAGGAACGTGCATGGTCTTTATTACAAGTGGTCAGTCGTGATGTATAGGAAAAGTCTCTCACCCAAAGAGGCAGGGCCTGGAGAATGATGGAAAGTCCCAAGCGAGAGGGCACGGCTGGCATCTCCGCAGCTTTCGACTCTATGCCCCTCTACCCATTACTGTTGCTTTAGTAACCCACTGTTTCCCCCAAACATGAACAAACCATTTGCTCTGTTACGTTTTTCACTGACAGTTGAGCGTACTTTTTTTTACCCATTTATGGGTGCAAATTAATGAGATGACAACAGACTGAAACCAATGACAACTGCTAATCTGTAAGCAAAAACAAGGGATGAGGAGCCGAGAGCAGTACAGCTGTTTTATTTTAATTGAGGAATGATTTTATGTTAGAAACACTCAATATTCACAGCAAATTAAAAATAATGAAGTGAATTGATACCAATGATATTTTTTTTTGCTTACTATCCCTTTGTAAATCTATTTCTTCACACAAATTGACAGGCCTAATTGATACATACGCTATTATTCCTCATTAGTAGGCTGAATAAAATAATTCTTGATTAAATTTATTGCAATTTACCAATCCAGCATAATGTTTGCAAGCTATAAAAGTCAATCAACAGGAAACCAGGGGGAAGCCAATGACATTATTACATTTTATATAACACATAAGTGGTCTCCTTGTCTTGATAAAGGAAAGGCTATCAAGAGACCCCCAAGTGGGCAGTACACCATGCCAGCTTTCACAGCAAGGACCCCAGCACCCCTCACCCTAGTCAAGCCATCCCTGCACCCATGCCTTGGCTGGGTGCAGGCAGCCCCTCCATGTGAATGGATGCACCCTTGGGAGGCCTGGGGCTGCTTTGGCACCAGCACCCATATCTGTGCCTCCCCAGTGAGATATCAGGGTAAAGTTGCCTTACATCCCAAGGAGCTTGTGAGCCTTGGGAGGTCAAGAGTTCAGTGAGGTAATATCTCTGGAAAATATGTATTTCCCCAGGTTCAGATGCCATAAGTTGGCACCTTGAAGTGCTTGTCTGGTTCTAGGTTATGCTCTGTTTGACTCAATGTAATTGAAAGACAAGAAGTGTTGGCTGGGCCAGAGGGTTAGTACAGGCATTGAAGCTCTTGACTAGCGATCAGTCAATCCCGGTTCAATCCCCAGCACCACATGTATGTGGTCCCCAAGCCCCGCCAGGAGTGATCCCTAAGTACAGAGTCAGGAGTAATCCCTGAGCACCTCTGCGTGTGGCCCAAAAAATCAGAGACAAAGAGAAGCATTAGAAGTCAATTTTTTAAAAAAATATAAAGGAGGAATAAAATCCCTGGTGATCAGGTTTGGGGGAAGAATCGAGCCTTTGGCTAGCTACACAGGGGGCCCTTAGGTGCGGTGCTGAATTCAAGCCATCCTCCATCCCGGAGAGGAGCACATGATGCTTTCTACCTCTCCCTGAACACACACACACACACACACACACACACACACACACACACACACACACACACACACACGCTGCTCTGCCTTCTGTCCCTCCTGGCTACTTGTGACTTGCCTGCCCTGCCCAGAGGTAACTTGGAGCAGGTGACCGTTGAGTGCTCTGTGGAGCTACCGTTTGTAGTGGTGGGTTGACTCAAGGTGCTATGCTAGGGGGCACTGGGCCTCTGACATAAAAAACCCAGAACCCACCCCTTTCTGGATGATGAGGGTTGACCTGGCACCTTCCACTGGTCCTTCTCCATCCCACCCTCGTTCTCTGCAATGCAATCCACACTGCTGGGCACCCTCCTACACTGTCCACCTCTGTAAACACACCCAGTGTTCCTTACCTCAGGCCCTGCCTAAGGCCCTTACCTTAGGAGTGAGCAGTCAAACTCACTCCTTCCCAAAACATGAGAATCCACGGTGCTGGAGCAATAGCACAGCGGGTAGGGCATTTGCCTTGCACGTGGCCAACCCGGGTTGGATTCCCAGCATCCCATATGGTCCCCTGAGTACCACCAAGAGTGATTCCTGAGTGCAGAGCCAGGAGTAACCCCTGTGCATTGCCAGGTGCATCACCAAAAACTAAAACATGAGAATCCAGCAAGCTCTGAGCCCCCCACCCAAGTCTGCCCTGAGGGTGCTGACAGAGGAGAGAGAAGGGGAGGTTCAGTTTGTTTGTTTGTTTTTAAATTTTGGGGGACACAAACCATGATTGGACCTTTTCCACAGTGGCAAGAAGAAAACCAACTACAGGTCACTTGGTGAGACCTACAGTATCAAGAAGAACAGGAAGGTGCTATGTTATGTTCAACTACCAATAATTTTGTAAATAATGGTTCCTGCTTGAGGAACAGGAAGTGCACCACAAGCCTTTGAACTTGGCTGCCATGAGGACTGTCCTGCCTGACGGTGTGGCTGCATCTTTATGATTCCCCAGAGCAATACGGAGTCATCGAGGAGGTCATGGAGGAGACTTCGATGGGCCTGTAAGTCCCTTCTCTGATCCTGAGACTCTGGACTCTGTGAGGCATGGAAAGAACAGAAAACGGTCTGTGTGGAGAAGACAGAAAGAGAGACCTCCCTGCCCCCCCCCCCCCCACACACAGACACAAAGGCAATGCTGCCAGAGTAAGACAGCATCTTCCTCCTTGAGAGGGGGGAAGCCCACTGTGCAGGGGATGCTGGGGTGAGCCTATAAGCATGCCCACTTCTCAGTAGGGACTCTGGGGGCTTTGGGGACTGAGCAAATCTGCACCCTGTAGCTCCAGTCCCATCTCCTCTGTGGCTCCAATGCTGGGATCTAACCTTGCATTGCCACCTGCAACTTCTACTGCAAGAACCAACACAAATTTGGATCCCTTTTATTTGTTTTTCTTGCCTGAATTCTGCAGCCAGAACTTCTAATCCTATGCGGAATAAAAGTGGAGACAAGGTTGGGGGGCGGGGGGGTTGGGCATGAGGACGGAATATGGGAATGTTGGTGGAGGGACTGGTGTTAAAATATATGCCTAAAACTCAACTACCAATAATTTTGTAAATAGTGGTTCCTTAATAAAATAAAAATTATTAAAAAAAAAACTAGGCTGGAGTGATAGCACAGTGGGTCGGGTGTTTGCCTTGCACACAGCCAATCCGGCTTCAATTCCTTCATCCCTCTTGGAGAACCTGGCAAACTACCCAGAGTATCCCGCCTGCACGGCAGAGCCTGACAAACTACCCATGGCGTGTTAGATATGTCAAAAACAGCAACAACAAGTCTCACAATGGAGAGGTTACTGGTGCCCACTCGAGCAAATTCATGAACAATGGGACGACAGTGCTAAAGTGCTAAAAAAAAGAACAGACACAAAGCAGAAGCCAGAATTTCTAGCCCTAAATCTCGCCTGCTCCTCTCCCCCTGCACCCATATTTCTTTTCTTCTTCTCTTCTCCATCCTTCTTAAGGCCCCACACTTCCTCCACCTCCTTCTTGTTCTAAATCTCAGGGAAAGACTCAACCACATATACTCAAACTGCAGACGCAGGAGATGCCTCCAGCTTCCTTTGTTAAGTCATTATGGTCCCAGCACCCACCTTCCTGCCCCACTGAACCTCAGTGTTCACTGAGCTAGAGCTCTCCCGTCCCCTCCACATCGACATCAAGGCACTGCCATCTCTTGTCACTAGTACTCTGCATGTAGATGACAGTGTCTGTCTTAGCCCACATCACCCAATGAGTATCTTGAGAGGGGTTTCTGCATTTGGGCACGTGTGCAAATGTTTGGGGCGCATGAGTTCACTGGGGTAACTATCATTATGCCTATGATTTACATCCAAGAAGAAAGAGTCAGGAGCAGAGGCCAGGTCCTGCAGCTACCAATTCCCAGAGCCTGGGTAGGAAGTCAAGCCTGCAACATCTGTTCCCTAAGTTTCTGCTCCTCTAGGCTGGGTGCTTCCAGGAGAGCATTCATTGATTAAGTGAAAGATCACTGTGACCTCTTGTCCCCTTACAAATTGCTCCCTGGGGTGGAGCCACAACAACGACAGTTTACACCTGAAGGGCCCTGTCCCTTGAGCCTGGCTCGAGTCATCTCCCCTTTCTCCATCTCAGCTGGCATCATTGCTCACCTGCTATCCACTTTAATATTTTTGGAAGATGTTTCTATGTTGTTTCTTCTCAGATGTTATCACATTCCACCACTTTTTTTTTCTTTTTGGGTCACACCTGGCAATGCTCAGGGGTTACTCCTGGCTCTGCACTCAGGAATTACTCCTGGCGTTGCTCAGGGGACCATATGGGATGCTGGGAATCAAACCCAGGTCAGCTGCATGCAAGGCAAACGCCCTACCCTCTGTGCTCTAGTTCCAGCCCCTCAACCGCCTTTATCCAGGCTCCAACCCCCATCCCCATGTTACCAATCATGAAGCTAGCAGCCTGCACCCCATCCTGGCAGCCCAGGGGTGCCCTGTCTGCCTTGTCAACTCTCAAAGGGATCAGAGGATACCTCTTTCGCTCCAGGCTCCCTGCTGGCCTGTCTGTGGCAACATTTAAATGTAGCCCTAACCTCAAAAACTCTTGGTTTGAACGACTTGATCCCATCACGTTAGAAGGGAACAGAGCAGAGGACGTATAAGTGGCTACTGCGCAAATCAGTCTTCAGAAACAAAAGCATTAAACTTAAGAGCGTGTGGCTGGCATGTGAGGAACAGTGACTTCAAACCTGGTGTCCACCTGTTGGGCTTGTCCAAGCCCCAAGCACTGCCCTGTGCACTCCTGTCTGAGTGAGCCCAACAGCCTGGCACCAGGAGGGTGGTCAGGGTGGTTCTAATAAACATCCAACACCGGTGATGTTGGTATTGCAGGACCAGACCTTACACTATGAGCACCACTGTGGTCAAAGATTCTGAAAAGCCCGTCAAGAGAATGCAAACACAGGAAGAATGGGATGCAACGCAGAGAGAGAAATAAAGCGAACTTTTCTTGTCTCAGTAGGCTTCTGAATTTTTCTTTTTGGGTCACACCTGGAGATGCACAAGGGTTACTCCTGGCTCTTCACTCAGGAATTACCCCTGGCGGTGCTCAGGGGACCATATGGGATGCTGGGATTTGAACCCGGGTTGGCCACGTGCAAGGCAAACGCCCTACCCACTGTGCTATCGCTCCAGCCCCTAGGCTTCTGAATTTCCAACTCCCTGGACTCAAAGCAAAAATCTGCTTTCTGAACAAAAATCCCTGATGGAGAAGGGGTCATGTGAGAACAGCCATATCCAGGTCACTGTCAACCACTCCTGGGCACCCCCGTCTCTTGCTGTGGACTTGGTCTTCTCGTGAATATGCGGGTATACACAACGGCTATATCCACTCTTAGTTCTGCATAGTGCCCCCCCCAAGCTGAGAGGGCTGTTCCCTGCAATCCTTCATCCCTGGAAGTACAGAAGGGGGTCCGGAGCCCTCTTCCCCACGGCATAGCTCCAGGCAAACCAATGGCAATCTCAGACATCCTCGCAGGGAGGAAACAAACAGATTAATCTCTGAAATTTGATACCCGTTCCAGACACAAGTAGCAACAAACTTAGCGACGAAGCTGTCAAAATATGTTCCACAGCCTCATTGGCAAGAGATCTGGACACCCGAAAGAAATTCAGCAAAACCAAATCAGTTGCCAAACTGGGAGGTTTGACAGCGTGTTCGGGAATACATTTAGATCAAAACAGGAACCCGTCCAAAGGAGCGAGTGTCTCCATAAATTATTATGGGATGATTAGAAATAATTAGTCAGTGATTTCAAAATATTACATAGATTTTTTCAGTGGTTTCGAGGGGACGTGTTATAGAACGTGGGATTCTGTTTTTACATGGGGTTTTTCTCGTTCTCTCCTTATTGCTCTCCAGCAGGGTTTAGAAACGGGGTCCACCGATGTAATACTCCACCACGCCTGTCGCTGCAGCTTCACGGGTGATGTTTGCAGGCCACAGTGTTCCTGTGTGGATCTTTCCATGGAAGGGAAATGGAGAGATTCTGGTTCCTTCAGGGCCCCTGTGGGGTGGGGGGTGGGGGGAGGGGAGGGTGGCGGGGTGCTGGCCTCTAGCTGCTCATCCTGAGCTGAGTTTGGTAACAATGGGGTTACAGTTTAGACATTTCTGAATTCCTCTGGGATCCTGTCGCAGCTCTCCTGAAACTCAGGGAAGGTCCAGCAAGCTCCTGGGCAGCTCTGTGAGGCCAGAAGCCAGGTCTCCTCAGACAGGACAGAACCTGCTGGCTTCTGTGGCTTTTCTGAAGAAATCTTGGCAGAGGTGACAGTACAGCCGATAGGGTGCTTGCCTTGCCCATGGCCAAACTGGATTTGATCCCCTGGTACCCCATCTGATCCCTGAGCACAGAACCAGGAGTCAGCCCTGACTACTGCTGATTGTAACCCCCAACACAACACCCTCCACCCCCTCCACCCCCCCAAAAAAAGGAAAGAAAACCAAACAAAGGAAACCTGGTCCACAGAGAGCTCTCAGTGGAGATAACCTCTCTAAGGAGATCATCTATTCTCCCTCTCTCTCTTTTTTTTTTTAATTTTATTGAATCAGCATGAGATAGTTACAAGCTTTCATGTTTGGGTTACAATCTCACAATGATCAAACACCCATCCCTCCACCAATGCACATTCCCCTCCACCAATATCCCGGGTATACCCCCCCTTTCTCACCCTCCCCCTGCCTCCATGGCAAACAATATTCCCCATAGTCTCTACTTTTGGGCATTATGGCTTGCAACACAGACACTGAGAGGTCCTCATGTGAAGAGCATTTATTCTCAGTACTCCTGCCTCCTGTCTGGACAATAGGGAAACACCTCATGGACTATGCTACTCTGGGTCATCTGGGGTTTATCACACCCCAAACTCCGACCCCAAATTTGAATGTCCCAAGTGTTGACAATAGTCCTCAAGCCTTAGGGTCCTGGGAAGAAGGGCCTGGATTCTGCGACTCCCCACATCACGGCAAATGTGAGAATCTCGCTCCATGTTCCTCAGAGAAGGGATGAAACTGCCTCCAACTTGCACAGGCAAGTAGCCCCACAGGCTTGGGGACACACACTGAAACGCTGGCTGACAGATCCGCCCCCCACTGGCTTCTCGGCACTCCGCTTTCTCCTCAAAGATGAGGGAGTCACCATCTTGTGCAGGGGCATTAACTTTTTAAGTCACCGTCAAACGAAAACTTGTATTTATCAATTTGTTTTAATTAAAGAGCACGGCGCCGCATACGTATGAGTTAGCCCCCAAAGCCAGCATGGACACCTGCTGTGAGGAGCGCTTTCCAAGAGGAGACGTGAGGAAAATATTTGAATTCCATTTCCCTGCTGGAAAGCCCATGTCCCGCTGCTCAAAAGTCCCATTGCAGGGGGGAGGGGGGCGTGAAGGTGGGAGAAGAGGAAGAAGAAGGAAGCAAAGGGGAGACTTCCACAGGAGCAGCGGCCTTCGCAGTTACGGCCTCTCAAAGATGATCCTGAGCTATGCTCCCTGTCTCGGAGGAAGGCACCAGCATATAAAATGGTAGTGAATTTGCATTACTTCCAATCCATCATTCTCTGGGTGTGCGGGGAAAACCAGGGGACCCGCAGCAACAAAGCTCAGCCTTCGTGTTGACAGATTCTTATTTAAGTGACTATGAATACAACAATTCCACAAATAATTTGTCAAGTGTGTGGCTGAACTGGCTCTGAACCCTGATAAATACCGACTCTGCTCCCGCTACAAAAGCAGTGAGTTTCGTGTGTGGACACTGTGGAGCAGGCGGAGGATTTAACAATCGATGCTGCTATATTTTTCTCTTCTTTGTGACTGAACAAAACCAACCCAACAAACAAACCAAAAAAAAAAAAATCCACTTTGCAGGTGTTTTTTTTTTTTTCTCTCCCTGGGCAGAGTGGCAGAGTTTCAATTCTGTACCAGGCACAGCCAAGTGGGCAAAGTGGCAAGGGAGACCATTTGTTGACCATCCCGAAGGCTCCGTCCTCCTGGAAGCCCCTCACTTCCTTCTTGAAGGTTTCAATCCAGTTTCCAGAAGCCCAGACTCTCCTGGCTGCTGGCCAGAATGGTGCCCCCCGGAAGCCCCTCAGTCTCCACACCCGTGATCTTCCCAGGAAGCCAAGTCACTAGGGGGAGGTCTGCTGGCCGACCTGAGGTTCAGGACGCTCCTGGAAGGTGGGGTGACAAGTCCTCTTGAAGAGAACGTAAATCTAATCATCTTTGAAGACTGCAATATACACCTCCATGTCTCTTGCAGATGTAATTTAGTATGCATTATTAATTTATTTTTCATAAAGCTCCCAGCTCCTGAGAGGGTGAGTGAGAGTGCAGTGCCTCCCTGATGATAAGACTCGTTTGTCAGGGGGAGGCGGGCCCAGGCACACAAACAATTACCTTCCAGAACCCCATCCAAGAGAACGCACAGACACTTCTTAGGGGAAGGAGCCTCCTGCAAACTAGATTGTTCCAGACATTTTAATAAAGTGCCGACCTCTAATGGGACATGAACACTCCCGCACCATTTGCAAAGCGACGTGGCAAGTTTTGCCGCAGGCCGGCCAGGCCACAGAGGAGGTCCCGATGCCGATCGTGACAGAAGCGTTGACTCTGGGACCGTGATACCTATAGAAATCATTTAGAAATAGTTAACTCATTAGAATAGAACATGCTAATTATTTATTGTTTAGAAAACACTTTAAAAATAATGTAGGCGCTCCTGTAGTTGGGCCATCACGATTTTCCAGTCATTAACTTCGCCAGAATTTGCATTTTGGGACTCTAGCCAGTGACTTACATGCAGTCCTTAAGCCATTTTTCAAACACCCTGTCCTATCTTAATCTATCCATCATTAATCACACTTGGTCACTTTACATAGAGAACACCATTCAGATGAGAGATAAAAGAAATGCATTAATAAAACGAAAGCATGTTGGAATACTTCAAAACATAAGGTAGGGGATGAATATGGTTATCAAAGCAATTTGTACACGGTGCACTTAGTGTTAAAGCGGCCGAGCAGCGGTGGGTTATTGAAAAGGGGGTGTGGGGAGGCGCTGGGCTTTTATCACATCAGATGCACTTCTCAGGGTAGTGAAATGAGAGCATGCATCTCAGCAGAGCGGGGGCTGCTCTGTTCCCCCAACCCCACCCTACCCCACCCCAATGCTTGAGGCCAGCTCAGCAGAGGCTGGAGAAAGCTAGCGACATCTCTGACCCCAGGTTCCTCACAAGTCCATGAGGGAAGACAAAGCCCCTCAAAGACCAGAGGTGGCTATGCAAGGGGCCAGTGTCACCTGCACCCTGTCATCGCTGAAATGTCTCTGCGGATTCCAGGCTCCTTTCTTTATGGTCTGGTAGTGTCTAAACTGCATCCTTGAACCATAGGATAGGCCCTTTCTGGGCTCCTGGTCATTCTGGCAGTGGACCCTTCCCCAGCATGGGCAGGACAAAGACCACAAGCCTCTGAATGGAGAAGGTCGTGGGCAGGGAAGAAGCGGGCAGAAAGGGAAGTTCCATCTGTTGTCACTCTTCGTCCTGCCCAGGAGACTCATCACCGGCCTCTGAGGCTCGGAGCCAGCTGGTCCCAGGGCTTCATCCTCACACCCATACCCCATGCTTGTTTTCTTGAGTGGATACTGTCTTGGAAAATGAGCGAGGCACATAGTATAGCCATGCATTAAACATGTTCTTGTATGCACTTGGCACCTAGAATATAAATGCTAGGCATGTGCTGGAGCTGTCCCATGCATGAATTCAGCTTGCACTAGGATTCCTTAAGAACCACTCAGAGAAGTGCAGAAAAGTGTTCAGTCTAAGGATATTTCCACTTATTAGACAGTAGTTAACAGGGGGCTGGGGAAAGCCAGCCATTGGCTTTGTTCAAACTGACATTTCAGAAGATGGTTGATTCTTGCTCAGCCACGTTGCTATAAGTAACCACCACCCTTCAAACCAGATAATATTTGGGGTGGAAGGAGGTCCCTGGGACCCAAGGACACCAAAATAATCCGTATAGTGGTGGCTTTAGAATATATTCAGTCATATGACTGCTATTACAAAACACTAGACTAGGAGAGGGGGGAGAAGGCTTTGCCTTTCACTATTCATAGACTTCTGGATTTGGTGTGTGGCAATGACCACATGAAGTCTGATGGACAGCTATCTTTTTTATGTCCTCCCACGTCCTCACTAGGCTGAGAGTCTGCCAAGAGCAAAAGCAAACAGAGCAGAATCTTAATTTAAAAAAAAAAGAAAGAAACTGGTATTCTCTGCTCACTAGCCCCATTCAGCAGGGACCAACTTTATATACTGAGCACCTCTAAGAGATCCCACCCACTAATACCATCCTATTAGAAACAGTTTCAACACATGACTTTGTAGGGGGGGACACACAAGTACTCAGTCCATAGTAACTGAGCACAAGACTGACGGGGCTGACAGGAGTCAAGCAGAGGGAACTTGGAAAGTCTAACATGTTTTGCATTTGCTTCACATGAAAATATGCTGGGTATCCTTATCAATACCACTTTAGCAAGGTCACCTCAGCAAGGTCACCTCAGCAAGATCACCTCAATAAGTTCACCTCAGCAAGGCCACCTCAGTAAGGCCACCTCAGCAAGGCCACCTCAGCTAGGTCATCTCAGTAAGGCCACCTCAGCAAGACCAACTCAGCAAGGCCACCTCAGTAAGACCACCTCAGTAAGGCCACCTAGCAAGAACCTCCCAGCTAGTTTGTCTCAGCAAGGCCACCTCAGCAAGGCCACCTCAGCTAGATCATCTCAGCAAAGCTACCTCAGTAGGGTCACTTCAGCAAGGCAAAAAAAAAAAAAATCAGCAACGTGAGGACAGGGGCCTGCCTCCTTTTTCTTCAGCTCTGTAATACCAGCTCCTACAGCGGTGTCAATACAGAGTTGGCCCCAACAAATAGCACTAAGTGTACTTGAGTGTCACACGCAGCTGACCAGCTTGAATCCGGCTGTCTCTGGCAGGCAGAAGAATCCTGAAATAAATGGCTGGGATTGCTATCTCTTCTTCTTTGGGTCACATTCTTTATTATTTTACTCATCTCACACTTCACAACTCTCCAAAGTGCCAAGAGTTCTGTGAGATGAAGTCATTGACTGGCTGCTAGCGCATCACAATGGAGGGCTTCCTCTAGGTAGTTGGAGAGAGTATCTCTGGGACACTGAGTGGGCTGAGGGAGGGCACTGGCTGAGCAGTTGGGGCGCAAAGCTATGAGGGTCAAGATTTATGCTGTCACAGGGTGACGTCTCCAAGCACCAGAACACACATGTGGCAATCTGGACAACTACACTTGCTAGGTGGAGCCTCTGTTTTGAGATGAGGGGATCCAGGGCAGGAGAAGGGGAGAGGGACAGGAGGGGTTGACAGACAAGACAGAGCATCTGAGAAGCACCGGGGGGTCCACAACGAGGCACAATAAACAGGGCCTCTCAAGGGCCCAAACTTTGGGGACCAGAAGGTGCAGCTTTGCTGTCTGCTCAGTGTGCAAAGAAAGCAAAGTTCTGAGCCTTGTCTAGAGATGGCAGGGCGAGGCTGAGAGTCCGCCAAGAGCAAAAGCAGACAGCAGCATCTGAATTTAAAAAAAAATTACTTCCATCATGGACTGGAGCCATAGATAGCACAGCAGGTAGGGTATTTGCCTTGCACGTGGCCGACCCCCGGTTCGATTCCTCTGCCCCTCTCAGAGAGCCCGGCAAGCTACCGAGAGTATCCCGCCCACACGGCAGAGCCTGGCAAGTTCCCTGTGGCGTATTTGATATGCCAAAAACAGTAACAACAAATCTCACAATGGAGATGTTACTGGTGCCCGTTGAAGCAAAATTGATGAAAAACGGGACAACAGTGCTACAGTGCTACTTCCGTCACACGCTATGCTCCCCTGTGACCAAGCTCAAACTGGAATCCAGCATTATCCTGTCCTTGATTTGGGATATGGTGGATTCCAACCAGTTAGGCACTACTTGGCAGATTCACCCTCATCTTTGTCCAGTTTGAACTCAGAGCAAGTAATAGAGTGATTCTACAGGGCTTTTCAAGCATCTTCCAAGTTTTTTTTTTTTTTCTAATGTCACAAAATTCTGCCAAAAGAAACGGGTTTCTGAAGTCTCCGTCAAAATGTAGTAATGTTCTATCCACACATTAATGATTCCAAAATTCTCCATTATGAACAATATTTATCAAAAACAGCCCACTATCAGATGAAAGATGTGCCTTATCTTTTCTTGTCAACTAAAACATTATTCACCGAAAGTTTCTTTCATATCTGTTTCAGGGGTTTCAGTGTCATTTTAAATTGCAAATCAATCATCTATCTCCAAGCCCTGGTTCTGGAGGGGAGATTAACGCTCTGGCTGAAATTGTTTACAAAGCCATTTGTAAACCTTCTGAGATGCAGATGAGGAAAGTTTACCAGTTTAACATTGTTGATCCCAGAGAAAGCCTTAAGCAATGACTTCAGAGGGCAAAAAAATTTGTTCATTTATCATTATTGTCATGGGCTTTCGCAAATGATAACAATTTGTCTTCATCCTATTTTTAGACAATGAGCCACAATAGAGTCCAGAAAGCCATTTTGCCAGATGGGAGAAGGTGCTTTCATTGCAAAATGTTGTCTTTTCTTTCCCTGCCCTATAAAATTGGCTTAAGTGAGAACCAAGGATATGTTTTAATGTCAGGATTCCCAGAAGACATAATGACATACAATAAAGGCATTGCTGCCCCAGGAAGGATGTGGTTCAGATGCACTGGATACTATTTTCAACCTAAAATAGTGACTTCTGGAATAGATAAAAGCCTGGTAAAAGGCAGGAAGATAGTTATGGATTTTAGCATGCTTTCATTCCTTATTAATATTCCCCTTTTTTAAACGAAACACTGCAATAGGAAGCCCAATTACTTCTCATTAAGATGAATTAAAATGTTAGAATAAGCTGGACATAAAATAAACATTTAAAGTGATATATGGTTAATTCCACTGAGCTCTGAACTACTAATCAGGAACTCTCCATGGAAGAAAGGATACAAAAATCCAGTTTTCATTAAATAGCCCAGATTGGAGTGGATTTCATCCTGCTCCCCGCTTCCTCCCCAACCGGTTCAGTTCTGCAGCACCAGCAGGAGGCAGGGACTCTCTAGGACCCCCGGGATCCAGGAGCCCCAAAGCCCGCTCAGTCCTGTGTTCTGACTCCCTTCCTCTCCCTTCCCTCTGCAATCCCCTCCCTGATCACCACATCTGGCCAATCCACCTCTCACCCAAAGGCAACCTTCCCGGTGCTTTCCCTCCATGAGGGCAGTACACAGCAAGCCTCACGGCATGCGGTGCTCCCACAGCAAATCAGCAGCAACGTTGTCACCCACGCTCCTGTTCGGTTTGGGTCCCGGTGAATTCAGGGGAACCAGAAACTTCATCTTGTAGAAGCCTTTATCATGGAACTGACATTTTAGCAAATAGCACTATTGACTCACTGGACACACACTGGAAAAGTGAGTGTTACGGAGCATTAATCAGTGGGGAAGCAGGTGAAGGAATCTATTTGCACACCTCTCGCTTTGGGAGGCTCGTGAGATCAGAGGATCGTGATTGAGGAGCTAAGGGAGGCTGATACTGCAGATTGGGCATCTGGGGGCACCTAGTGTGGGCTTTGGAGAAAGGCGGCTGCTGGCTTGGCTCTGTGCAGGGCTGCGGCTGTGAGGTGTTGGCTGCCTGCAAGGCCGTGCTCGTTTTATTCAGCAATCTGGGTAATGGCCCCCTTTCTGCTCCTCTGCAGGCGGACTGCTCTCCAGACCTCAGCTGCCAGAGGGTGGTTGCTTTCTCCACATCCCTGCACTTGGGGCAGACAAAGGCCCTTTACAGGGGCTCACAGGCAGCTGTTGGACATATTGCCCCCTCCTCCCCACCCCATCCCCGCCCCAAGCCATGGCCCTGCCCATGACCTCAGGCTTTGTGGCAAGTCGGAAGAGGGGCAGTCCTTATTTCTCTTATTTCTTTGGTTTTATTTTTCTATATTTATTGTCCTCCAGAAAGGGATCCACCAGCCAGGGGTTTTAATCTACATTTTCAGGTTTAGGATTTGTTATTACTGAGAGATCATTGGCATTCTCATTGTGCAGCGTGGAGCTTTGCTCTGCCTTTAGGATATCACTCAATAACAGGGTAAACCATCGTTCTAGAAGTAAGCTCATTCCCCTCTCTATTTTGGGTTTTGGTTGAGGTAAAATACCCAGGCAACACAAAATTGTGCACGCTTACCCTTTTTTAAGAGGCACCCACTATGTTCACATTGTTGTAAGATGGAAACCTTTTTTATCATGCAAAACTTTAATTCTGTATCTATTCAGTCCCTCTTTTCCTTCCCCAGTCCCTGCTGCCCAGACAGGACCAGTTGGTTCTGATGCTATGGCTGATGTTTTTGTAGTTATGCTGCCCTCTGCTCTCTCTCCAGTGCAATTTACCAGCAAAAGTGTGCAATAGAAGCCAGGGTTTGAGCCTTCCGACTTCCCAGGGGCCAGTCTCAGCCTGAAGGAGAGAATGGAATACAAGGGACCCACAGCAGGTCAGATAGAGGAGGCAGTTGCTCTGGGAAACACAGCAGGTAAAACACAGAGAGCAGGGGAGGGGGGAAGTGCTGGTACTAGGTCACTGGGAATCATCCTAGCTGGGAACCCTAGCAAGATGAGGCACGAGATCATGTGCGCTCTGGATAGAATGGAGGGTCATCTCCTGCCAATGACCTTGACTCCGGGCAGAGGGCCACCTGAGCACCACAGTGACCTTTGTCCTGGAGACTGTTTGTCAAATTTGGGCATCAAACTCAAAGCTGCTCCACACACACACACACACACACACACACACACACACACACACACACACACACACCATGTCCTGGAGGCTCCTAATGTCAGCAGCTGTGTGATGCCTGACAACTCAGCTACCTTGCTCAGGCTTCACACCCAATGGGCACAACAGAGATTGCCGTGGATTAAAGCTGTGAGGGGAAACAAGGTCTCTCACTTGCTTTTTAGCATCCCTAAATGTTGCCTGATATGGATCAGGAGGAAGCTTATGATAAATGAGCACTATTTTAGGCAGTTGCCCCCATTCTTCCAAAGGCTCAGACACCCCAATGAAAGAACACAGAGGTAACTAAGGGAGCTGGGCTCTCATGGAAAGAAAAGGTGTCCCCCAAAGGCCCTGCCTGGTCCTCTTACTTTCACCGGGGATCTGATGTTACCCAGTCTAGGTCTTGGGCTTATCTAGTCTAGATTAAGCTGAGGCTCAGGTCATCAGAATAAGGAATAATTACATATATCTGCCCTAAAGGATGGTCTTTACAGGTGGGTACATGGCCCAGTATATGGAGGGGGTGGAATCTTCTCTTCCCCAAGGGACATGGAGGGGTACCTGGACAAGAGCTACCACTGTCCTGCTAGAATTACCAGATGCTGGGAGTAAGTAGCTAGGAGGGGCACAGAGTCAGCCGGCTCATGCCCTCCTGAACATCCCTTCAAATGGTGGAGCCTAATCCTCCCTCCCAAGATGGGTTGGATTCAGTCACTGGCTTTCAGGGGAAGTCAGGCTGGAAATTTCAGTATTAAAAATTTGGCTTGCCTGGTTCCTTTTCTCTCGGGTGCTCTGCTTTGGGGAAGCTGAGTGTCATGCTGTGGGCAGTCTTCAGTACAGGAGCTCAAGTGTCCCCCTCTGCCTACCACGTGAGTGTGAGTCAACAAGAGATAACTGCTTCAGGTTCAGCCAAGCTGGAACATGTCACAGAGCCAGCTGACACCTTGATGACATCCCCACGAGAGCATCTGGTCAAACCACCACTGTGTTTGACCAGAATCCCTAATCTACAATTGATGTAAGGTAGATTAGGAATGGCTTTGTGATCATAAGTCACTATGTCTTTAGGTGGATGCTAATAAAGGAGATCATAGCAAGACAAAGTCAGTAAGTGGCTGGATCAATCCCCACCTGAAGCTAATTACAACGCTTTCATGTAAGTGAATGATGAAGCCTTTTCATTGTTTAATCCTATTTGAGTTAGATTTCTTTTGTTGTTGTTATTTTCAGTCAAAAGCATCAGGACAGAAACATTGCCATTTCTTCCCCTGGTCTCAGACTGCTGAAGGGAGCTAAAATTGTAGATTAACTGACCCTATTTAACTTGAGCTCAAGAATCTTCATTCTAGCTACTCCTGCTTGTAACTGTGGCATTAACATTAATGGAAGCAGATGCAGCTGCAATCTCCATGCAGAGAATTCATTCTCTTGCTTAAGTTGTAATAAATGGAGATGGGAAGGTAGTTTACACCTGAATATATAAAGAGTCTATAGGTAATAACCCTTAGATGTAACATCACTGTAGATATTGGCTGTTATTTGCCTGTCCAAAGCAGTCCAAGAAAAAGAGCGAAGGAAGATGTTAATACCTGCTAGATGGTGGGCCTCTTAGCATTCTTCAAACCAGAATGAGCAACAAGAGAACTAGACAACTACATAGTGGTTACAGTATGTTCGGTAACTGAATGTGCAGGTGTGACCTTTCTGTTCTTTTTGGAAGTTTTTGTAATTCACACACACAAAAAGCAGCTTTTTCCTCTTAAAGAGAGAAGTGGAAAACACAATTGGTGTGTGTGGAGGGAGGGGCAGGGGGTATATAATGAAGAGAGAGATCACAATGTTGAAGCATACAACTCACTTTTGTTGACAGCCCTCAGAATGATCTGGAAGTAATAGGTTGACAGTGGGTCCTGAAAAGCAAGAAATCAAAGTTAAAAGAAGATGCCGGATAAAATACATTTCCAAGAGCCTCTGGCACTCTCCCTTCTCTGAACAAAACTAAGATTGGATACACGAATAATCATTTCAAATCGTGTCTACTGTGGGTGAGGTACCGCACAGACACAGACATGGTAATGTGACTCTACAGATCTATGGTCTATGAAATCTGATAAGGATTATCACTAAATTATATCTTAGGCCCACTTCCTGTTTTCTTATTTTTCTTTTTGAATAAGACTATTGTATCACTGGCTCTTTAGTAAGAAAAAGAATTTGATTTCTACAATTCCATCCTAGAAATCCATTACAGTGTCTCATTTCATGTTTCACAGTAATATTTGAAGGGAGGGACAGAGTTATGATGTTTTGCTTTGGAGTCCTTGGAACCTAAGAAAGATCTTGCTTCCTCTTGTATGAAAAAAACAGGGGGCACCCTGATGGCACTGAGCAGGCCTAGGGGTCACCCAGGTGATGACTGGCCCCTGGGTGGGTCTCACAGTCCTGAGAGTCGATGCTGCTCCAACCCTGTGCTGGGAATTGATCTTTCTAGCACATGCTCTACCATTGAAGCCATATTATGGCTCTTACTTCCCTCTTAATTCATGTGCAATCCTAAGTAAGTGTGAGTTTCTCCCAATATTGATATTTTCATCTGTAATAAGCTTTATAATAATGAACATTGCATTTATAATAATAATACTTTATAGCACTTACTGTTTCAGACTCTCGGCATTTTCTGTCTGAATTCACTCATATCATTGAATGTGATTCTTTTGCTTAAAGCTTGGTTCATACTAGGTACAGACATGATAATTTGGAAATAAGTTGTTATAGTTATAGAATAAAAGTTATATGCTGTAAAACATATTTATATGTCTGGATCACATGTATCAAAGAAATCTGTGACCAGTTTCTTTTAAGTACACACATGTGCACAGTGAAAGAGTGTGATGTCTAGAAATCAGTGTCTCATTGCCTTTTCTATAGCATCTATTTCCATACAACCCACCTGGTATCACTGGGGACATCAAAGGGACACTCTACCTCAAAGACAAAATGCCATGTTAATTGGACAGGCCTCTTTTTAACACTTACCATCTCCTGTAGGTCTAGCTCAAAGCAGTACACACACACACACACACACACACACACACACACACACGAAATGCCATCCCAAACTGACATCTTTGTTATTAATGTTCTTTGGTTTTGATCCCAGAACCCTCATGGGTTCAATGCCAAGCAGGGTATTCTCCGTTGTCATCACGGTAGGGCTGAGGTCTGTGTTCACATCATGCTATCTGAATCAGTCTGTATGACACCATGAAGTACTCTTCACCCACAAGCTCATGGAACAACTACCAGGTGGATCCCACTGGTAGGAATGGTTCAGTTTCTGCCTGTGATGACCAAGTTCTCAATTGAGACTTTGAGTAATATTTTGTTCCCGTTGACTCAGTTTATATGAAACCCCGCAGGAATGCAATGAGAAGCCTAACCTCATCTTCAAATTCGGTCCATGCATCAAACCACTAAACTCATTATTGAGGCTCTGTGACTCAGCAGGAAATGGCAACAACGGATTTTGGCATCAGAGAAATCTGGATTCAAATATTAGCTCTGCTGCTTGCTAGGTATCAAACTTCACTTCTCCGGTTTTACTTAGAATGCATGAGACAATATGATATAGTCCCTGAGACAAAAGAAGGTTTGGTCATGCTGGCAATTGTGTGCTTTATTTTCATTAAGTCTCTCAGCCCCCACGGAACAGCTGCATGACTGTTGGAACCCCTGAGGAACACACCCCACCTGGTTCAGTTCTTGTCTCCCACCCCGTTGAAATCTTTAGTTTTCAGTTACTTATAAGGCAGCTCCCCATTTCTGTGGGTGACTATCTCCACCCTAGATCAATTTGAAACTGGTATAGCTTTATTTGGTGTAGTGTCACACCGGCAATGCACAGGCGTTACTCCTGGCTCATGCACTCAGGAATTACTCCTGGCGGTGCTCAGCAGACCATATGGGATGTTGGGAATTGAACCTGGGTCAGCCGCGTGCAAGGCAAATGCCCTACCCGCTGTTCCAGCCCCCTGAACTGATATAGCTTCAAAATTTAGTGTGTGCCTCTCACATTTATTTGTGTTCCATGATGTGAATCACACAACTAGTAGTTGAGCTCAGTTGCATGCTTTAAAATTCTTGTTTCTGCTTCTTCTTTCTGTAATAATTTGGAGAAATAAAATAAAGAATTTATTTTAAAAAATGATATACTCCCTGAACCATAACAAGCTCCTGATAAATGGCAGGAAATGAGCAATAAACTGATAAAGATCATTGTCTTTCATTCCTGAGTTCCAAATTTACACATAAAGGGCAGGGGAGATAGTACAGTGGGTAGGGCACTTGCCTTGCACATGAATAACCCATGTTGCTTCTGAGTGACCCAAGTTTGATCTCTGACATCCCATATGGTCCCCTGAGCTCCTCCAAGAAGATCCCTGATTACAGAGCCAGAAGTAAGCCTTGAGCATTGCCAGGTATGGCACAGACACAAAAACAATACAAAAATAGTAACTGTTCATCCTCACCTGGACCTTGCACAGGATCCCAGAAAACATGGTAAATCAAACTCACTATCAACTCCCTCAGCTTGCACAAACTACAAAGCTGGCTAATCCCACACTGAAGCCTCCTCCATGAACAGCAATGCAATAGCTCAGTCAAGGCACTCATGGGATTTGAACTTGGCTACACAAGGCAGAATTTTCTTCATTCTCCTGAAAATGTATGACATCAAAGTGCCGTCAATCAAGAATAAAAAAACAAAACACTCTTACTTATTTTTAGGGAAATTAAAATATAAACACAGCTCTCTGATAATGTATCAGGTTGTCAATGACAGCTGAGATTGAGCAGAAGTGAAGGAAAAGAAGTGAGAAAGAAACTCAGTGAGTAGCTTAGCTGGAGGATTCAAAGATAGTAAAGCTCAGGAAAGACCAACAAAAAACGTTGTATTGAAAGTAAAGGAAAAGGATTTAACCTGAAATGCAGAACTAGCCTATTATTTTCCTCAGTGGGTTCAGAAAACAGAGCAAGAAAAGCTATTTCTAAAGAGTCTCATATTCTTGTTGGGACAAAGGAACTTTGCAGGAAGCAGTCTGTCTCTGAGGCAGCAGAGAAGGGGAAACCTTTGCTTATGAAATCTGAGTAGTTATTTGAGTACCCTCTTCCTTGCCACCCGTTGGAACTGATCCACTTTGGAACTTATGCTAATACCTGTTATAGGACAACGGAACACACCCAGTCCTGAGTGATAAAACACCATGGCTTGGATATAAAAATCCTAAATGGAAAAATTGGGCAAGGGTGCTAAACTTAACAAAATAAAACTCACTTATAAATACTGACATTTTCACAGAGCAGGTAAAAACCATGATATTATTGCAACTTTGAAAAAAATTACACATTCTATGTTAAATTCTTTTTTAAGATTTATTTGATTAAAGTACTGTGATTTTAAATGTTATTAATGATGGTTTCCCATGCACATAATTACACAATTGCAACATCACACCCATTACCTGGTGTACTCACCTTCCCCAAAGTTCCCAATGCCCCTCCCTCTCAATCCCAACACAATTTTTGTGGATCAGTTCTCTCTTTGTATTGCCTTTGGCCCTTTGCTACTACCTTGCTGTGTATCTTTAAGTCCCACATATGAGAAAGATCATTCGATATAACAAATTTTCAAAAGTGTGAAGAAATTGTATCTCTGAAGAAAAATCAGAATGACAAACCAGTAGTTCATATAGGCCCACTAGGTGTTAAAGTAAATCATCCAAAGATGTTAAATTTAGCATTGAAATCATATGCAGATGAGGTCTATACCCATATACCATAGTATTACAAGCTAAAATGGGGATGTGGCAGAGAGGCAAAGTAAATATGCTAATATCACTAAACATGATAGAGAATAAAGAAGATCTAGTCTAAAGAAATAAGATATGGAAACATAACCATGAAAGTTTTTAAGTCTGTGACTATCTCACAGTGATTCATTAAAAAATAAAAAAAATTAAAAAAGAAATAAGAGCAAGGGGGTTGGAGTGATAGCACAGTAGGCCTTGCATGGGACAACCTGGGTTCGATTCCCAGCATCCCATATGGTCCACCAAGCACCACCAGGAGTAATTCCTGAGTGCATGAGCCAAGAGTAACCCCTGTGCAATGCCGGGTGTGACCCAAAAAGCAAAAAAAACCAAAACAAAACAAAACAAAACAAAACAAAACCAAGAGAGAGAGAAATAAGAACAGAAAGGGTCATAGAAATTATACTTGTAGAATTTATTATCAGAGCAAAATATAAACCTTAAACATCAGGAGAGCTGAAGAAAACAAAATATCACTTAGTAGAGGACCTTAAGGAACAAACAAAAAATCAAATACATGGCCCAGAGATATAGCATAGGAGTTAAATTACTTACCTTTTCCAGTTCAATCCAAGGCACAATACATGGTCCCTGAACATCAAATGCACAATGATATTTCAGAATGAAGACCAAATATAGGTCATTTCTATGTACCTGAGTCCTAGTGATGGCACATATTTAGTTTAGCCCCCAAAGAATATGGATCTCAAGCTGTACCCAAGTAACATCTAAGACCAAGCCATTTAGCAAAGTTGAAAAGAGAGAGGTAAACAAGAGGAAGCAAAGGCCTTACTTTCAATGTCTGATATGGTAGAATTCTGAAGGAAATCATAAGACAAGACAAGAAAGGGCCCTTTCTAACGCAAAAGGGAGAAATTCACAACAAGGTCATAAGTTTCTGAATACCTTAACATTGGGTGGCACAGAGGCCAAGGGTAAGAAAGCAGAAATCAGGAGCTGCAAGATGAGGCCAAAGGCATGCACCCGGGCCACTTCAGACCAAGTGGACACAAACCTAGAACACAACAGCCTGAGAAAAGTGTAGTTAATAAGACAGACTGCACTGAATCCTACAGATTACAAACCCTGACAACAGATCATTTGTTTCCTTTTCAAATTTTCATCAAATATTCATCAGAGAACTGAACACATTACAGGTCACAAAGGAACTCTGATAAATTCTCTCCAACCAGAAAGAGTCTAGGCAATGTACTCTGATCACAATATAATAAATAGGGAAACAAAAAACAAAGCTAGAAAGATACAATTTTCATCGGAAAATTAAGAATAAACAGAAATTTTTTGTAGAAGAGTTTCTAGGTTAAAGAAGAAACATAAGCATAGTTTAAGATTTCTAAGATATGGGAATATTATGTTTCAGAAGCTATGGACAAAGTTAAAAGCACCCAGGAAAAAAAACCCACACAAACTCCAAAACTTAGATCAATAAAAAAAATAAAAAACACATCCAACTGATTTTGGCATATGACTAAAAATGTCTGGGATAAGAAACTAATAAATATGAAAGTGAAAATTCATAAGAGTAGAAAGTCACAGAGCTGTGGTTCAAGTGTTTGAGCAAAGAGCCTCAGCTGTCTCTCTGAGAGACAAAGAACAAGCGGAGAGCCCACTAATGAACTAATCTCAAGAATGCAAGGAGAAAATGCAAGAAAATAGCACTGTAGCACTGTCGTCCCGTTGCTCATCAATTTGCTTGAGCGGGCACCAGTAATGTCTCCACTGTGAGACATGTTGTTACTGTTTTTGGCATATCGAATACACCATGGGTAGCTTGCCAGGCTGTGCTGTGGGGGCGGGATACTCTCGGTAGCTTGCTGGTCTCTCCCAGAGGGACAGAGGAATCAAACCCAGGTCGGCCTCATGCAAGCCAAACATCCTACTCACTGTGCTACTGCTCCAGTCCAGGAAAGTAGCATGTGATGAAAAATGCACAAGTACTCATTTCTATTAGGAAAACTGAAAGGCTTTCAAAGGACTCAAGTCTAGGTCTGGGAAATTTTTACTGAGTCCTTTTTTTCATAATCCGATGTTTTGGGTCTGGGGGAATAGTGCCTCTGTCTTGTTCTCTATGTCTAAGGCATGAATTCAGTCCTGGGCACCACAGATCACCCCCAACCCCACCTCCAGCACTGCTGCAGAGACTCTCTAGCACGCAGGCATGAGTGCAGAGCAGGTTAGAGTGAGACACAAACTAAAATAATAAATAATCAGAAATTTCAATAATACTCAAACTCTTCTCCAGCATGCAGAAAAGAGGAAAATCCCCCAAATCTATATTGAAACAAACATGACATTATCCCTAAACCTTATAAATATAGGCAATAGCAAAAACAGGGGAAAAAGTAATCTAACTTTACTATTATATTGGTACAAAAATAAGGTATGAGACATTTGCAAATAGCATTCATTAAAAGAGTGTTTCCCAACCTATTTTTCAATCTTGGCTGCTTTTTGACCTTATTTCCTCTTTGTTGTTGTTCCTTTTTTGTTGTTGTACCACAAATGATACAAGTAATTCCTCTTTGTGGCTTCCCGTTCTGTCAGTTGCTCCCCCTAGTCTTGCTTGGGCTTTGGTTCCTAATTTATGTTATTTTCACCTGTGTCCTTCTTGGAGTATCCTGAGGACCCATGGGCGGTTGTAAGGACACCAGTTGAGCAACACTGAATATGACTATTTGAATAGTTAAAATAGTGTAAAAAGTAAGTTTATTTCAGGAACTGATAAAAATAATAAGATAATAGGAACACCATTAAAGAAGTCATCCAGTTACTAGATGTAAGGAGAAAATTCACGTGATAATCTCATACGCTAAGAAAAAAATATGCAACATAAAATTCGCATTTTTAATCGAAAGCTAACAAAACCTCAATAAACTATGGCTAGAAACTTATACGAAAAGGCCACGAGCAAGTGGAAAGACAAGACTTGAACAAAGTTAGTTAAAATGGCTAAATATAAAAGAGAAATTTCACTTGTCCTTAAGAAAGACCCTCAAATTAGTAATTTTCAACCAAGGACTGGTAGAAATCCAAAAGTTTCATACTAGCCTTTTAGTGAAGCCATAGGGAAGCAGGAATCATGTATTTCTAGTGGGAATATGAATTGGTATAACCCCTGTGGAGGGCAAATCAGCACCATCTATCAAAATTACATATGTATATACCCCTTGACCTATCAATTACACATTTGGGAATTTATTCTCCAGTTACACTTGCGTGCATGTGAAATGATGTCTGTACAAGGTTATTCATTAGCATAGCCAGTAAGAACAAAAATGGCAAACAACTTCAATGCCCACCACTAGAGAACTGGTTAAATAAACTATGGTATATCCATATAATATATTGAAATGAACCCATAAAGTAATATGAGTGATACTCTATGTATGAGTATAGAAAGTGTCCAAATAGATCATAAACATAAAATATACTAAAATACAATGTGCCAAACTGTATGTATTAATCAGCTTTAGGATATAAAGAAAATATATTTGCATATACATGTATTTGATTACAAAGAATCTCCTAGGAAATCATATATACCCTTTTATTTACCTTGAGACACTAACAATTTCTGGTCATGTTTTGCATATATTTTTCTCTCTGCTTAAATCACCAACAGGTCTACTGCCTGCCAGGTTAGCTACTCATTCTTCAAGAAGACCCCAAGTTCCCTTGAACTATAGAAAAAGTCAATTACTTCTGTGGGGCCATATACACACCCTTTTTTGGTCAGATTATATTGAAAATTTTTGCTCAGATTTATAGTTCCCCCATGAAGATCAAAAGAAAATCAGGGAAGGTCATGGGCATGGATTTTATATATATATATATATATATATATATATATATATATATACATGCAATCTGATGATTTATCTTGGCCCTAAATAAGCTCAGAATAAATAAACTTTAAAACAGTGGTGTACACAATGCATAGGAGAATGAATATATCAACAAGATATGGCATACACAGACCACAGAATATTAGTAAGTCTTAAAAAGGCCTGGAATTCTGATGTATGTTATTACATATAACCTTAAAGATATTATTTGAACTTAGCCAAAGTCACCAAGATAAACACTGCTGTCTCTTATAGGAGTATTCTAGTGCATTAAATTTATGAAGACACAATGCGCGTTGTTGGTGGGAGTTTAGGTTTAATGAAAACTGAGTTACAGATTAAAAGACAGAAAGTTTTGGGAGGTGGCAAGTGGTCAGAGTTTCAACAGTGAGATGATTCCACTGAATTCAAATGATCTCCACACCTAAAATCAGAAAATTTCATGTGATGCGTATTTTATGCCTATAATAAAAAAGTATCCTTTATAGGGGAAATCCTTAAGATAATCTTTGTTTTCAAGAGCACTTTTAGTGTGGGTTTTTTTTTTTTTTTGCTTTTTGGTTCACAGCCAGCGATACTCAGGGGTTACTCCTGCCTCTGCATTCAGGAATTACTCCTGGATGTGCTCGGAGGTCCATATGGGATACCAGGGATTGAACCCAGGTCAGCCTCCTGCAGGTCAACTGCCTTACCCACTGTACTATTGTCCAGCCCCCAACACTTTTTTTTTTGGAAGGGGGCATACGTGGAGGAGCTTAGCATTATTCCTGTTTCTATGCTCAGGGACCACTCCTGGCAGGCTTGGCGGACCATATGGAGTGCTGAGGATCCGATCTGGATCAGCTTTCTGCAAGGCAAGTTCCTTACCTGCTGTACTATCTCTTTGGCCCCACATGAGCACTTTTAGATCCAATTCCCAAAGAAGGTAAATGTTGTATGTTGTGTCCTTGCTATTCTGTTGAAATTAATCCTGCCCTTAAACAAGCTTTCTTCTGGGACTTAATCCAAAGCTGAACACAAATGAGAACACAAAAGGTCACCGAGATCTTGGTCAACAGGCTGCCCACTTTATCAATATAAATGGTGACCAATGGCCACAAGGTGGCAGCCAGCAGGTGCAGTAACACCCGGGAGAGAAAGGTATCTTTCCCTCACCTCAAGGAGCTTATCACAAAACACTGGATCTAACAGAAGCTGAAACATCCAGAAGACCTTTTGCCTCCAGTTCCTGGCAGTCCTGGGATCACCTTCTCACTGACCTCTGACTTCTACTCCTGTGATGCTGGGGATTGGTTAATGCTTCATAATTGAGAGTCAATTCCCATAAGCAAAGTACACAAAAAGTTTATGAAATATATTGTCCAGGCACAAAAGCACTGCTCATTTTTATGTTTTATTTTTGAGTTGGTTATTGCTGGGGTAGAGAAGTGCTATTGATTTTTGTATGTTGATCTTGACTCTAGCAATTTTGCTGAACTCTATTATTAGTCCTAATAGTGTGTGTGTGTTGATTCGTTTGGTTATTCTGGGTAGATGATCATATCATTTGCAGATAATGTCAGTTTTATCTCTTCCCTCCCAATCCTTATAACCGTCATTTCTTTTTGTTCCCTCACAACATTGGTCATGACCTTTTAAGTAAAAAATTCAAAACCAAACTCCATAAGGTAGCAAAAAGAGTAGATTAGTTTTTCTATATGAAAAATATTATTTCAAAGATGTCATGAAAACGTATAGACTTTGAGAAAATTATAGACTACAAGAAATTTGCAATCTCTAAAACAAGGGATTGATGGGTATACAATAGGTAAGGATATTCTGCATATCAATAAGGAGAAAAAGTGAGCCCAGTGGAAATGGTCAAGGGATATGAACAGCAATTTATAGATAAGACAACCCTAAAGCTAATAAGCACATTGAAGAGATGCTCAACATCATTAATAGTTGGAGAAAATGCAAATTAAAACAACAATGAGATATTGCCTTATACATACTAAGTGGGTAGAGTTGGAATGCTGGATAATGCCAAATGTCAGCAGGAATGCAGGAATATAAGAACCTAGTCCACTGGTGAAGATCATGTATTCGTGCAACTATTGGGAATAGAATTTGGGTGGACTTTTAGTCAAACTGGATGCATGCCTCTCCTAAGAACATGCATTTTTTCTATTTCCTTTTTTTTTTAAAGGTTTTTGGGTCACACCAAGTGATGCTCAGGGGTTACCTCTGGCTCTGCACTTAGGAATTATTCCTGGTGATGCTCAGGGGACCATATGGGATGCTGGGGATCAAACCCGGGTCTGCCACATGCAAGGCAATGCTCTACCCACTGTACTATCGCTCTGGTCCTCAGGACCAGCATTTCTACTATGCCCACATACGGACATGAGCACAGAGGTTCCAGGACTATTTCACATCATGAGGAACTGGAGGCAAAAAGAAAGCATAGTAGATGCACTCAATGCAGACCCATGCAACAGGCAGAGAGATTCTAGATGTGTACCAACCAATGTGGGTTTTAAAAACCAGTGTCCAGGGAGAGGAATACCAAAAATCGCTATAATATCTCCATCAACACAATTCATATCAAACTAAGTTGCGTGAATAGAAGTCAAATAAACACTTTTTGCAAGAACATACATAAGCCAAAAAAGCAAGATCATGTTAAGCACATCAAAACAGCTGTCTCCAAGGATGGGCACTGCAGGTAAAGTGATGGAATAAATAGAGTCAGAGCAGGCCTTTGCAAAAAGCAAGGGCAGCACTGTTCCCAGGTGAATAAGGAATATCATGCTTTTTAAAAAAAGAGAACAATAATCAGAGCATTGCTGAGACCAATGATTTCAAAGAGATCTGATAGTGAGAGTTAATCTTAGGAGCACGGTGCTGTCTCCAAGCTATGTCCCTAAAAGAGCACCAGCATGCAGTGGGGGGTGGGGGTGAACTCAGAGCAAAGGCAAACGTGGCAGAAAGAAAAGGGTCCTCACCTGTCCTGGGCAGTGGCTGTGGTAGCTAGTGAGATGGAGACAGAAGGAAGAGTAGCACCACTTCCCTCTCTCCACTCTTGAGTCTGCTGCTTTGCGTGGGAGTGGATAACGGGAAGGTTGACTTGTTTATCAGCCTGGTCAGCAGCCAAGACCACACTGCTTCTGTGATATGTTAGGACGGGGGGGGGGGGGAGGAAAAGAAAGACCCAGAATGCAGGGAGCCCAGTCCTGTCCCAGAGGAGGCAGGACTGATGTTGCTCAAAACCCTAATAGAAAACAAATAATAGTCACCATTAGTTGGTCCGTGAATGCATGAAGGATCCCCTATGTCAAACTTCTGGGGTGTGTCATTTGACATAGTGGCAGGTTCATGGCGGGACTCCCATGTTCACAGATACTCCCATAAAAGTTGGGGCAGCAAGAGGCAGACTGTGATGGAAGAAGCATTGTGAGCAAAGTCTGTCAGAAAATTAGGCACAAGCAGGTCAGTGCTGGCCATTCGGTGTGACTCTGTGCTGAATTCCTTCTCTCTGGCTCCGTTGTAGTAAGATCCCAGGACGGTCAGTCAGCTCATGGCCTCTTGGTACTCTGAGAGTTGGGGGACAGAGAGGGGATTTCTGACTCTGGGCAGCTTGGGAAAATGGGCACAGGGAGAGAAACCACGGCGAGGAGGGGAGGAGAGGACAGAGAGTGGGTTTGGGACCAGGTTCTGGTGACAGATCCAGAACGAAGTCAGCCTGAACACACTGAAAAGCTGGCGGTTCCCCTGCTCAGTGATTTCTAGGCAATCCTGGGGCGTGGGCGTGGTCTGATACTTGGTACTGGTCTGATACATGGTCTGAACAATCTGGTACTCCGAGCAAAGGGACAGGTATCTCTTCTTGGACAATGACCCTGGCCCTGGTGGCCTTCTGGAAGGAGAGGGGGTGCATCAGTGGAAGTGGAGAATTCTGGAAGGCAGGCAGGGGACTCGCTTCTGTTTGCAGTCTGGGAGACTCTCGCGCCAGCAGAGTCCTGACAGGAAACAAATTTAGAAGCAAGTCCCCAGTTTGTATGAAGGCTGAAAATCCTCGCCTTCTTCACATGCACACCTTCCTATGCATTTAGAAAGAGCGTCACAGAAAAGCTTGGGAAGCAACCAAGCACCCCCCCCCACCCCCACTCTAGGCAACAAGCAGAAGGAACATCCGTCTATTTCAGATATCACCCTGAGCAGCAGCCATGCTTTCAAAGAGCGTGACAGGACTCAGGCCTGGTGTGACTGGCCCCCAGGCTGGGACAGTTGGGTTCCCGGCACTTCCTAAATCCTGGATTTCCCAAGTGACTGAGTCTCCTCCCTGGCCCCTGAAATGCCAGGGGACAGCCACCAGGGCTTACGGTGAGAGACAATGAGGGCTGGGGTGCCTTGTCCCGAGATGAATCAATACAAATTCCAGCTAATTTGTTCTCAACCTACGTTTGCGTCTGTGGGCACACGAAAGCACAGATCTGCCCGTGCATTCTAAGTCCCCTCACAATACCCCTCAAGTGTAGGATGGGATGGTCTAGTTTACAACTCCTGCCTCCCTACGTGACTGCTTTCCTGGAACCTCAGAACCCTTCAAAGTCACCACACTATGACCCCTGAGGTCTGACCAAAAAACAAAAAAAGGATGCCACCCCCCGCAAAAAATTTAAATTTGTGCCTAAAATTTGGCTTTGTCTCCCAAAGAATTGAAGTCAACATGTGTTTGGGCATCAAATCAGAGAGAACTGTCAACTCTCTCAACATGTCAGTTCTGGGGGACTGAATTTTCTTTCTCAAAACAGTATCCAATTTCAAGTGTAGAGGAAGAGGACGTATAATACAGATGTTGCTTGGAGTTTGAAGTACCAAGTCTAAAACTATCACTTTTATTTTATCAGCCACCTCTGAAGGGTTCAAAGCATTTTTTTCCTGTGCATTTTATGCCACATTTCACAGTCATAGGCTGGGCAGCAGGATCCTCATTTTACAGGAAGAAATGAATGAGCTGCTGACTCTCTTTCCACCACATGTCTTTGCAATCCCAGTGGTCACAGCCATAGGTTGACAGTGGGACCAGGAGCTTCCAGGTGGTTCTGGACTTTTCAGGACTGGGCGGGCAAAAGCTGGACAATGGAGGGAAAGGTGGTTCTATGCCCCATGGAGTTTTGGCAAGCTAAGAGTTCTGGGTCTGTTTACAGGAGGAAGCCAAAGCAGTGCTGAGCATGAAGCCAGCACGGCCCCACAGGAATGTGGACATCGGTATCGCCCAATAATCTGATTTTTATAGAGAAGATGTAAATCTGATAATTGTTGGATAAAATCCACTGATTTTTTCAATGTTAACTTACTTAAAAAAAAATTCATTGCAAAGCAAACACATCACATCTGTGAGCCAGACACTCTCGGAGGCAGCCATTTCGCAACCACGGTCCTGAGATGTCACCACCGATAGCAATTTCTCTGGATGTTTAGGGGAGAGAAAGAAAGAGCTCCTATTTAAAACCACTAATGACCCAGCCACATCTGCTCAGAAGGGGAGGCGCCTCTTTCTCCTGCCGTCTGGGATATTTTCTAAGAAACATCCTGTGATAGGCTTGGACCAGGAGCTCCTGTTGCCGTTCGCAGAGCTGGTCGGAGAGCAGAGATTTTATCTGCTTGGAAAAAGAGAACAGAACATAAAAGTAGGATATCTAAGCTCCCGAGCAGACAGAGAGAGTCCCTCCCCGTCCTTCCTGGCCTCACTAAAAGTTGACTCCAAGGGATGACCATTTGCTAGGGCAGCATGACAGGGAGCAAAAGAGGATGGTGGTCATGCCTGGTCCACCGGTTGCTAGACAAGGAGGTACCAGCTGGGACCTCTTCTCCTAGCAGAAGACAAAGCCTGGGGGAAGTCAGGATAGCATGTCCGCTTCTTTCCCCAGCATCTAAACAGCAGTGCATGGTCTTGCAGAGAGATCCGCTTTTAGCACCCTGGTGTAGCATCCTGCGTGAAGACGCTCCCCTGTCTGTCAAACAGGAGACCAGAAGCAGAGATCTTTGACAAAGTTTTATTTTTAATTTAATTTTTCTTGATGATTATTTTTTAAATTTATGAATTGAATTACCATGAGATATATCGTTACCAAGTTATTCATGATTGAGTTTCAGTTACACAATATTCCAAAACCCATCCCTTCACTAGTGTACATTTCCCACCACCAGTGCCCCCAGTTTCCTTCCCTCCCGACTCCTCCCCCTCTCCTCTGGAGTCACTCTCTATGGCAGACGTGTCTCTGTCTCTCTGTCTCTCTCTGTCTCTCTCTATGGACAAAAGTCTTTGTCAATCAAAAACCTGTTTTCTATTGTGACTGTCCCAGGTACTAGAAGTTTCCAATTGCTGCAGTCCCAGACTTCCGCTCCATCCCCTGCACACAGTCCAGACAGACATCTGCAGAGATGCTGCCATGAGTGACTGAGGACCCCAAGAACAGGACTTTTCAGATCCCGGGCTGAGAAATGTGACTCTTCCCAGTCTTCAGAAAAGTATGAGAGCATGTTTTTTACTTTAAAGCTTATTTCTTTTTATAAAGGGTACTCTCAGCCTGGCAAGCTACCGAGAGTATCCAGCCCGCACGGCAGAGCCTGGCAAGCTACTAGGGGTGTATTCAAATATGCCAAAAACAGTAACAAGTCTCATGATGGAGATGTTACTGGTTCCTGCTCGACCAAATTGATGGACAACGGGACAACAGTGCAATGGTGCTGCGTAAGGGACACACCCCTCAGTGCCTACTGGCTGAGGCCACTTCCTGCTAGCGCTTGACTCCCAGGCCTTGCTATAGTGCTTGGACTGGTGGAGCTTAGAGGCCATTTGAACCACAGCTAGCAGTGCCCAGGGAAGTCAGGCAGCACTAGAGATGGCACACAAGGCCTTTCACTAGCTCAGCATGCACCTGCCACTCGAGCACCTTCCCAGCCTCCCGAGTGGGATTTCAGAGACTCAGAGCATGAGTCACAGAGCAGAGGTGTGTTTCCTGACATCAGCTCAGCTATAATTAATGTATGAATGGTTGGATTTTTTTTTTAGAAAAAAATGACGATGAAACAACCACGAAGAGAGAGTTAGACACCCACCCATGGTCTGACTAGTGTCATCTCACATATCCAGATCAGTTTATTTGGCTAAAGCAATGTGAACTGTAACCCTGAATAATTTATTGAGCTATTGAACCACTTGTAAAATAATTGAAGCTTGAGTCTCATTTTACATAACGGATTTAAACTAGAGAGAAATGTATTAGCAAGATCTCAACCTCTAGAAATAGAAAAGGCAGTAAAGAAGCCAACAGTCTTTTTTCATGACACTCATGCATAAATACAGCATTTCCAACTGGCCACGGGGCTTAACAGTGATTGGGAACATCTCACCCAGGCCCTACTGACCCTCCATCTAAGGGGAAGGAGCAGAATAATGGAGGAATAAGGGTGCATGAAAATGTGGATGAATCCTACGATGTTCAGAGTCAGGAGACTCAGGGAGAAGGGGAGAGTGGGTCTTTCATAGATGACATATGCAGCTCGACTGACATATTGTCGAGTTGTCTGCAGAAGAGAATCTGCAGTCAGTTGTCCATAAGAAAGATGGGCTCCAGAGACACAGGAAAGGAGGCACTGACTCCGGCTGCCCTGTGAGAGAAGAAAGAGATTTAGCATTTAGAGAATCGTGTACACATCTGGGCCCTCATAATCCGAGGGACCTTGGCAAGATCAGGAAACAATGATTAGCAATTGAGGGAGAAGGTCTAAGGAATTTTAACCACATGCCTTGGAAATCAGTTTAAGATCATGTCTTGCAACCTCACTCAAAATTTTTTTTCTATTCTGCAAGTTTTTCACACACACAAATGCTATAATAACAAACCAGGGGAAATGTACAATAAAAAGAAAAAATATTGTATTATGTAATAATTTGCTTATAAGATGGAGATCACATTATTTCATCATCTGCTTTTTTGCAAGTAACCATGCATATTGTTACTATATATAGCAACTACGTGTTGAACATGCCCGTCTCTCATGTTATAAAGTGCACCAAGTTCTTTCTAATGGCTTCTTGGCATTCCTGTACTGTCATTTACTAATGATTGTAGGATGCTTCTGATGGTCATATGGATAATCTGCAAAGATGGTGATATAATAATAACAACCAGAGAGACTTTGCACTACAGATGCATTCTATGTGCTTTCTCCTTCAGTCTCCCTGACTCTCTAGAAGGGAGATACTGTTAATTTCTATATTTCACAGATGAGAAAAATAGACCTTAGATATTTTTGGCAACTAATGAGCTGTGACATTCTGGGCAAGGAGCAAAGTTGGGATTTTAAACCCAGGGCCAGCTGAGGCTGTAGGCAAACTTTCAATTCCTGCTATCCAGGGCTGCTGACATGTATCCATCCCATTCTACTCACCTCTCTTTAGGGTCCCATCTGTGTGCCAACCCTGACAAAGGAAATCAGACCTCCAAACCTAAAACTCTGAAAAAAAGGGTCACTGTAGACAGAGATCTCTGGGTTCATGAAATGGCTAAGAATTAATTCATTCTGAGTTCATTTCTTCAGGTTTGATAAGTCCCAAGGGACTTTGGGAGGGTCCTTAGCTCCAAGGTGGAGGATGCTTCCAGGAAAGGTGACCCAGGAGAGACGGAAGAGATCCAGTGGCAGAGATGCCAAGCCTGGGAGGTGGGGAGAAGACCTGGCGGCGGCTCCAATCCCTCCCGTTCCCTGATCCCACAGTCCCTCTGGCAGTCTGGGATGACAATTATGATAGAGAATCGGGGGAGTCTTTGTTTATATGCCATACTTACTAAATCAGTGTTCCCAAACTATTTATGTGAAAGAAAAGTCATCTTTGATCTCTAAAAGTGTTTGGGGGTAGGTGGTGGAGGAGGAAGGCACGAACCCATATATGGGAATGCGTTCAACTGGCACAGAATACAGACTCGGCTTCTGTTTCCAATTATGAGCCTTTGTTCCCAAGCAGAGCTCCTCCTGCACCTTGCGGGAGCCTGCAGCCCAGCCTCCCGGTTCTGCGGGAACCGCACACCTTCCGGGGATCAAATGCACTTTCACCTGGGGAGACAGCGGGCCTCGGTGCCGATGGTGCTGAAGGAGACCCTGCCTGCTGCTCCTCCCTTGGCTCTTCTCCCTTCTAGTCCAATAGATCTCTTTTTGCTTTTTTTTGTCACTCAAAATGAGTGTCTGATGCACTCGCATAAATTGTTAAAAGCAGTTTTAGGTAAAGAAAGAGAGAATAAAGTGGAGGGTTGGTTTTTTTTTCTATTTTTTCACAAAAGCCAACCTCAATTTATGTCAAAGAGGGTTAAAAGACCTTGGGATTAAAGCAATAAACTTGCTGCTGTCAAAGCTAAAACCCGCTAACAATTTAGTGCCAAACGCATGTTGTTCAATATCATTTCACATTATATTATGTCACAAAGAGCTGACGGGTCTGCATCACCCTGACAAGGCTGATTTACTCTGAAGAATTCATCGACATTTTGCACAGTCAAAGCTGACTTCATTTTGTTTGGATGGACGGTGGGAAATGTCTCTGCACTTGAGTTCGAATGTTCGCCTGAAAGCCAATTTTTCGATTAAAGATTCAGGAGGCCATTGGTCCACGCCTTTCCAACGTAAAGTCTTTGAAAGGTAGGAATAGACTTTTCATTGCTTCCATTGACAAGGTATTTAGGCCAAAGAAGTTAATAAAAATCAACAGAGGATAAATAGATTTTTTGGCATCCCCTAAAGTATGTGAATCCTCAGCCAACTCCTCAGAATAAAAATCATACAAAAGGATTTTCTCTGCTTTCATTATTTACAAATTGTCGAAGAGCTTGTCTTGTTTCTTAATTATCTGTACTAATTGTCTTATTTTCTTAATTATCTGTATTCATGCCTCTCTGCCCATTCTCTTTTTACCGGTGAAAGGGGACAGGTGTGACTGGTGACATCAGGAAGGTCTTTTTGTTCAGAGACATCTCAGTCAAAACTATGAGACCAAAGTTTCTTAGTGGCACCCTTACAGAAGAAAAGCTTGAATTAGGATGCTGTTTAAAGGTGTGTTTTAAAGCGCTAAATAAAAATTAGTCGGCTTTCAAAATCAAATAAATGAATATACACATCTAGATGACTTATACAAGTGTCTACCTATCAGGCCAGAAACATGTATTTTTATTTACCTATTTAGGTCTGAAGTGTTATGTGCCAAAATATTCAGAGTGATTTTCTAGAGGTATTTCTCTAGCATTAGAGGTACTGATTTTTTCCCCCTTCCCGTCTTTATGGGCGTTTTCAAATTTTCTAAAAATGGGCAAGATTTATTTTTGTTTAGAAAATGACTTCTAAATTTAGAAAATAAATTTAAAACTTTATACAGCTACACTAAACTCCCATAGTGAATGCTTTTGCAATGTACAACCTCTCCTTCAAATCAGGGCAAGTATCTGCCATGCAATTGGGATCTAAACAGAAGCTACACAACCTCCTTTCTCTTGTTTGGCCTGTTCAGTGATCTACTCTCTCGCCTGCAGGAAGGGCAATGAACAAAATGACGTCTTGTGGTTGCTTCCCAATTATGAGACTGTGCTTCTCTGCCAGATGTCCTCAGGGTTGCTGTTGTATTCCAACTGACATGTGACTGACAAGCTTTGAGTCCACTCTCCCTGCCTAAGGTTGCTGTTAGGCCTTCACAAGTGGTCAGCACAATAGTAGGTGACAGTTAGAAGCAAAAGGTTCCTGAAAGGAGAGGTGTGTGTGTGTGTGTGTGTGTGTGTGTGTCTGTGTGTCTGTGTGTGTGTCTGTGTCTGTGTGTCTCTGTGCGTATATGTGTGTATATGTGTATGCGCATGTGTATTCGTGTGCATATGTGTGCCTGTGTGCATATGCATGTGTGTTGACTCCCTGAGACTAGTAAAGGCAATCTCAGCCTTCCCTGGCTCCCAGCTTCAGAAGCACTATCTCATCCTTCTCTCTCCTGCTGCCCTTGGTGCTGTCTTTTGGTCACCTGAAATTGGCCATTGCCCACCTCACTACACAGGGAACCAGGGAATAATGCTCTGCCAAGACCACTTTTGAAGCATCATTTATTCTTCCCAAATATTAAGTTTTATATATATACATATATATATATTTATCATGTATGCAAAGCAGGAGAGCCCTGGATAGATGGTTAATGCCCTACTTGATACCACCATACAACCTCGTCCTCACCTGTGTGATTGCCACTAGGATCCAGGATATATCCTTGCAGGGCTGAGGTGAACCAAGCACATAGGTTATGTACCAAATGCCTGCTGTACCAGGTTTGAATGGCACAGAACGTGAGGTCTTCCCCTCCTTGCACCAGGGGCTCCCCCTAACTAGGGACCAACTATAACCAAGACACAACGCAGTAAAGGCCAAAGAGACAGAAATGAGCAGAGGTGCAGGCCTCTTTGAGGGGCATTAGCTGTGTGGAGGGCAGAGAGACAAAAATGAAGAGAGGGACATGCCTCTATTTCTGAGCTCTGAGCGGGTATTAGCTTTGTGGCGGGAGTTGCACTGGAATGCATCTGAGAGCACGAAATCCCAGTGTGAGGGGCAGCCACAGGTGAATGATGAGCAGTGAGGCGAGTGTTGGGGAGCTGGGGCTCTCTGCTGTCCCCTAGAACCCTTAAGAAAGGCTTAGAAAGGCCAAAGGCTCACCTTCCTGCAGTGACCCCATCCTCATCTAAAATCACAAAGCTTTCCCCAGTCTCTCCCTGCCCACTTTGCTCAGGAAAGTTAGCCCCATCAGTTGGAGGTCATCCCCCTTCAGCACTTACTGACTCTTTCCTATTCCTTGGCCAGGGGTTTGCTCCATAGCCTCCCTGTCCCCACAAAGCTAAGACCTGACCATAAACATGCCCTGGCAGCAGGCAGCTTCTCTACACAGACCCTATTCCTCACTTTGCTGCATGTGTGTGTGTGTGTGTGTGTGTGTGTGTGTGTGTGTATGTGTATGGTGGTGGTGACCCACAACTCTAAGTCAGGGACTGCCCTCCATGTGGCTGGGCTGGCGAGGGAAGCGGCAATCTGTAGTCCAGGGCAGAGCAGGATTAACCCAGGCTGGCACGCCAGAGAAGGGCGCAGACCTGGATCAGAGAAAGGTGCTCGGGAGAAGGGCAGCTGGACAAGCCAGGCAGAGACTTGAGAGGCAAGTGATCAGACTTCAAACAAGAAGGAAGCCCCCAGGTACACTGAGTCACTGAGGGCCTGGGGCTCTAGTTGATAATATAGTTAATGTCCTCCCCGTTTGAGTTCTAGTTCCTGAACCACTGCAGTGTGAAAACATTTTATTTTCCTGTGCAGATTGAACATTTGCATGTCTCCTTTATTCTGATCCTTAGCCCATTTTGTTTGTTTGTTTGTTTGTTTTGTTTGGTGGCCACACCAGGCAGTGCTCCTGCTCCAGGATTACTCCTTGCTCTGTGTACTGGGATCACTTCTGTTGGAGTTTAGGGACCATATATGGAGTCAGCAGTTGAACTCAGGATGACTGCATGCAAGGCAAGCTCCTACTTGCTGTACGATCTCTCCAACCCCCTTTGCCCATTTTTAAGTGAGCCTTTTGTTTTTTATGATTGAATGAGCCTGGTTTTGGGTATATTTTGGACACAAGACCCTCGTGCTTTACAGACATTCTCTTACAATTATCCTTCCTCTCAACTGCAGATAGAATCTCTCCCACTCCCCTCATTCCTCTCCTGTTCTCTGAAACTTTTCTCCACCTTGAGCCTTCTGACTCTGTTTCCTTCCCTTTCCTTTGGAACCCACCCTACTGCTTGCCCACCCTAACACCATTTATGTGATTTTTTTTTTTTGCCTGTGACCCATGGAATATCCTGAAGGCCCTCAGGAGGTCACCTGCTTTAAGAAACGCAGCTCTCAGCCTAGTTTGAAGAAACTTTAAAAAGGAAAAATCAGGTAATATTTGTCCATGCAAGATGATCTTGAAAAGGTTCTATTCTGACCAATTCGCTTTCTTTTCAAATAATCAAACAAAAATTATATATATGTATGCATATATATAAATATATATATTCTCCTGCCCTCATATATATGTATATACATATATATATATATCTTGCTGGGCTCTCAGAGAGGGGTGAGGACTGGGTCAGCCGAGTGCAAGGCAAACGCCCTACCTGCTGTGCTATCACTCCATCCCACCCACATGGCAAAGTCTGGCAAGGTACCCATGGCGTATTGGATATGCCAAAAACAGTAACAGCAAGTCTCACAATGGAGACATTACTGGTGCCTGCTCGAGCAAATCGATGAGCAATAGGAGGGCAGTGCTACATACATACATATACATATATGTATATATATGTATATGTATGTATGAAAAAAAAAACATCTTCTGAGCTTTACCTCATGATTGGGCTAAAGTACAAGCAGATCCCTGCCCTGATCCGGAAGCCAGTAGATTCTTCTCTGTGCCCCATTTCTTCCCATCAATCCCTGAGCCCTCACCATCCCCCCCTCTACCTCCCTGATTGGCTCCCAAACCCCAGTTCCTTGCCCCCACACTCTTAGCCTCTTCTGACCTCCTGCCTGGCCCATCTGTCCTCACTGTCACTGTCTCCCATTGCTCATTGATTTGCTCGAGTGAGCACCCGTAACGTCTCCATTGTGAGACTTGTTGTTACTGTTTTTGGCATATCAAATATGCCACAGGGAGCTTGCCAGGCTTTGCCATGGGGGTGAGATACTCTTGGTAGCTTACAGGGCTCTCTGAAAGGGGAGAAGGAATCGAACCCAGGTTGGCCGCATGCAAGGCAAACGCCCTACCCGCTGTGCTATGGCTCCAGCCCCCGTCTGTTCTCACCAGCATCAAACTTAGTGCCGCAGCCCTGAACGCACGCGCGGACCCAAGCTTGGTCACACTCCACACCCCAATCAGCCCTCTCTCGGGAACTCATCGGTCATTGGCTGTCGGGTGAAATGCTGCAGCTGGACGGACCCGTTCATGGTGTCCAGGACCCCACAGAGTGTCTGCAGAGAGTGACCAAAGTGTGCGTCCCCCCTGATGCCCTGTCCCGGCCAGGCAGAACACACACAGTCAGTTCACAAGAGCGTGGACTAGGAGGAAGGAGCAGCCTCGGACTCCTGCCCTCCCCTCTCTTCGGAGCTCACTGCCCCCCGCCCCCACCCCCACCTCCAATCACAACACTGCGAGTCTCATCCAAACTCCTGGTAGATGGGGGCTGTTGAAAACCAGCCCTCAGTATCATCCCTAATCTATGAGACATCTTTTTACCTTTTTGCCCCCCACATAAGGAGCGGGTTTCCCAGAGGTTGGGAGAGATCATTGCTGGTATCAGCTTTACTCCGAGCATCTTTTCTGGAGCCCTGAGCACATCACAGGACCACCTTCATAACCAAGTATTCTTTTTTTTTATTTTTTAAAAAAATTTATAAGGTAGTTCACAATATTTGATTGCATTTAATATTCAAACACCAATCCCACCACCATTACGCCTTCCTACCACCATGTTTGGGATGTTTCCATTCCAAGCCCCAAGCCCCATCCCAAAGCAGAATCAAAAGAATATATTTTGTATTGTTTGTTATGAAAAATTGCTGGACATGTTACAGAAAGAGTGTGAATATTGTTCTATTTAGGCAGGGGCCATTAAGACCTTTTATAAGGTAACACTAAAATGCTAAAAGTTGAGCCTTGTGAATTTTCATATATATAATATAATATAATTAATATATATATTTCCCTCTATGATTGGTTGCCTACTATATGAACCCCATGAAATGTGGTACTCTTAGAGAATGGGTAGGGTGTGTCCACGCCGTCCAGGAATAGGTTCACTCACTCATGAGGCTCAGCCCAAGTGTTTGGAGAGCAGCCTTGAGCGTGGCAGCAGTTGGGTTCTAGAGGGTTTATGCTGTGAGGGACTGGGTCCCTTGGGGCAGGAAGGGCTCTCATCCGCCCCCCTCTGGGGCACCTCGAGTGAAACAGCCTGGCGCAGAGTCCGGTGCCGTGGCTCTGGCGAGCATTGTGCATAAACAAGTATTCTTTAGTAGTCTTGAAACTTTCCACCTAGAATCTGGGCGTGATGAGGAACAGAGCTGAACACGGAGGCGACAGATCTCCTGGGAGAGCTCTTTTGGTCCTGGGATCACCCGGGGTCCCAGACGCTGACCCCAGACTCTTTCCTTTTTCTCTCCACCCTGATTGGCACCTCCCTTACTATTGCCTCTTGCAACCTCGTTTTCTTGTTCTGCTCCTAAAATGCTCCTCTTTGCCCTGTTCTCTGTTCCCTGTGATGAGTCCAGCCTTGATCACAGCCCACGCGGTGCAGATTCTGGGCTGTGATTGCTGGCTGCAGGCAGAGGCACCCCTTCCTCCACAGGACGCTTCTGGGTGTGTGCCAAGGGGAGATGCTACAGAGCCAGTGCCACCCTCCAGGAATGAGGCCCGGTGGCCACACCTAGGGGCCGCCCCACAGCTGCTGGCCCATGCAACACGGCTGTGACTTCTTCCTGCCTAGATAAGCTTGGGTTCTACATCCCAGAGCCCAGCTGGGACTCTGCGGGCATCCAGATGCTATGAAGGCTCTCCATGAGTGAACTGCCCCTCTGAACCCTGCCCCCCATTCCCGTGACCTTCAACCTTTCAGCCACCTATCCCTCACCTGGAGCACTCTTGCACTCTGGGAGGAGGGTTTGGCCTTTTGTGGGGTGTGCTATGTGCTACAGCTGGTTCCCAGCACAGTCCCCTCACGGGCACAGCCTCCGGGCCCCCACCCCACCTGCACTTGCTGGAGACTATGCCCGTCTCTGCCCTTTGACCCGTCCTCACCCAGCCCTGCCCTCATTGTTGGCTCCGGTTCCTTCAAGACAGCGACTGCCCTTCCCACCATCTCGTTTCCACCATCCTGGCTAGGGCGGAGGAGGACACAGACCCCAGTCGACATGCTGTCAGAGCCCCTCCCCGAGGCTGCGAAACAAGGCTTTCATCCTCCCGGCAACCTCCACGGAGGAGGCTGCCCGAGCGGCTGGTCCCCATCTCCTGCTGGAGGCTTTCCAAACACTTAACACAGTTTTTCAATTTCCACTGCTTATGCACATACATCTCCATCCCTGCGAATGGATTGCCACAGGAACTTTCCTCTCCAAAATTCTGATGGACGGCATTTTTACCCTGGAATGATCTCTAAGTTAAAGTGATATTCACCAATATTCATTATGTGGTAATGGCACCGAGCACCAGATCAAAAATTCATGGCAAGCACACGGCACCATTCTCCTCCTCGAATGCATGCAGAGCAAATATATGACTCCATGTATATGCATGCGCGCACAGCCCCACTGCCTGTCTATATGCAGGCAGAGCATGCCTGCACATGCGCACACGTGCACACACGCAGCTCGTGCCATGCCTTCTCCCTCAGACTTGGTTCGGTGGCATTGCAGGCAACAAGCATTCTAGGAGCCGGGCTGTGGGGTAGACTTGTAAACCAAGAGGCAAGTGGCTGTGAGTTTTGAGGATGAGAAGCATCTGTAGTTAGAGGTTCCAATTTGGTCATTCGATCAAATGACCAGTTAGATTGTACCAGTTAGGAGGTAATTCCTCAGCTCCACAGTTCATTTGGGCACACTTGTGACCAGCAGAGAGCAAGCTTTCTTGGAATGCCAGGCAAATTAGGGAAGGCAAGCTCAGGGCTGGGAACCAGGACTGTGCCACCAGGATGCCAAGCCTTGATCCCCACTGGCCACTCCCAACAGCCAGTCACCCGTCTGTCAGTCAAAAGCTTACTGGTTGAAATAAAAACACTCCTGTGAGTCGGGGTGTAGGATATTGCCCCTCACACATGCAGGCAGCGTGAAAAGATGCTTGAATGTTGCAAATCCACCATCCTCTCTCCTGATGGCTCTTCTCTGTTCCCCTTTGCCAGGGGACCACCCACACCAAACTCATGGGACAACATGTATCTAGTACTGGGCCTCATGACTCCCTCCCTCTGCTGTGCTAAGTCTAGTTTTGTTTTCTCATTATATGCCAAGAACGGCCTAAGCAATGATAAGGAGAAGTGGACTGGGGATGATCCCACCTTTCTGTCTTCCAATCTTTATAAATCACCACCACCGCTGCGGAATACCCACGTTGCTCCCCACAGGATTTCAGCATGTGCCAAGTGTCCACCCCTCCCCAGTGCACACCCTGAGTCCTATATCTACTCAAAGCTCCATGCAAATGCCTGTCTTCCCTATATACACACAGAGCTCTATATCCAGTCAAGTTTCCATAGAGACAGATGCAAGAATCTACTCTCCCCTCTACAGTGGGAGCCCTATGTTCACTCGAGGTTCCTCCAAGGGAGAAGTGAATGTCTGATCTCTCCCCTGTATAAACATGGAGCCCTACATCTACCCAAGTTTCCATAGAGATAGATGCGAGCATCTGTTCTGTCCCTATATATACATAGAACACTGTATCTTCTCGTGGATCTATACAGATATATTCTCCTTTCTTCCTCCTCTGACCCACAGGAATGAGAACCCCGAATCCTCACTGCTTTACACTTGACATATTTTCTTTCCCCACTTGGGCCTCTGGGGTGTCTCTTGGTGACACAGGGACAATATCACCCAACTTCCCTAGGTAAGCACATCCATAGTTTGCCTCCAGGTTTGTACTTTCATGCTTCTTAAAGACTTGGGTAAATCACCAACAGGCAGTGATTGTCAGGTGTTTTGTTTTATTGGTGTGCATGTACCTGTTCCTTTTTTCCTGAAATGTTGCTCATCCAAAGTTGCCACACTTCCTCTGTGACCTGGGGTTGCTTGAAGAGTGTCTGAGCACTAGTATTGGGGGGCACAAAGAAAAGGCATGAACCTTGAGGTACCAGTAGCACCCCTCTTATTTGAAGAGCCCCTGTTCTAGTCCCTCAGGGGCAGAGTGGTGGGGCCTAGCTATTGCTGATGCAAAATTGCAGTAGCACCGGATAACATTGATGAGCACTAAGGGAGAAAAGGAAGAGGAAAGTAGAAGATCCTTAAGTTTGGGAGGTCACGGTGAGTGGGACAGTCTCTAACAGAGCAGGGCACCGTTCCCACCAAAGAGAACCTTTCCAGAAAGAACCATTCTTTCTAGAAATCTCAGCCAGACTTCAAGTTACTGGACATATAGGACACTGGCTACCTTCTAGACCCAGATTTGAAACTAAGGATGTGGGAACCCAATTTCCAGTCTCAATCCCTCTCTCCGCTTCCAGCCCAGAACCCCCAGGTGTGGTGCAATATGGAGGAGGGAGACAGTATATACAAACCCACCAAAGTTGACGCTAGATGATTCACATCCCCTTAAAGAGGTGGCATTTACATGGTTACTATGTTAGGTGCAGTCCCCAGACGGAATCTAATTTTTCAGATCAACAATAAACAATCTTTTTTTCTCTTAAAGAGATTTAGCATTACTTCTTTAATGAGAGACATGTTCAGTGATGCTCAGTCCAGGACATGCCTTACAGGTGCTCAGGGCACCAGATCCACACTTAGAGGTCCGAGGAGGAGGTGTGTGATAATGGGGATTGAACTCTGGACTTTTTAAGTGTTAGGCATATACACTGTTTGAATCAGTGCTCTGGTCCAAATAATGGTTTATTATTATTATTATTATTATTATTATTATTATTATTATTATTTTGGGTGGAGGTGGGGGCATTGGGCAGCATCAAAAAAATAAAGAAGAATCCCTGAACTTTGCTGAGTGTGGCCCCGAAACAGAAAATAACTAATTAAATTTAATAAAAGGAGTTGGAGAAAGTATACCAACCCCTTTGTCAAAACTTACTGTTATAGTGTCCAGTGAGATACTAAAACTGGTAACGGTGCTTGTCTTGCACTTGATGGGCTGGGGGTTGATCTTTGGCACCATATATGGTTCCCCTGAAGCCACCTGGTGTGGCCTTCCTGCCCCCCCCAAAAAAACCTCATAAGGTCTTACTATTACAGGAATAAACAATCCGGTTGTTTCTATACCAGTTGCATTTTGCCTTGAAAGTGTGGAGCCCTGGGTTCAGTTATCACCACTAAGCTGGGACTGGAGCGATAGCACAGCGGGTAGGGCGTTTGCCTTGCATGTGGCTGACCCAGGTTTGATTCCTCTGTCCCTCTTGGAGAGCCCAGCAAGCTACTGGGAGTATCCCGCCCACACGGCAGTGCCAGGCAAGCTAACTGTGGCGTATTCAATACAACAAAAACAAGTCTCATGATGGAGACGTTACTAGTGCCTGCTCGAGCAAATCAATGAATAACGGGATGACAGTGCTTATTATTTTGTATTTTGGTGGAGGTGGGGGCATTGGGCAGCATCAGGTGATCGCACTGTTGCACTGTTGCCCTGTTGTTCATCAATTTGCTTGTGCGGGCACCAGTAATGTCTCCATTGTGAGACTTGTTGTTACTGTTTTTGGCATATCAAATACGCCATGGGTAGCTTGTCAGGCTCTTCTGTGTTGGTGAGATACTCTTGGTAGCTTGCCTGGCTCTCTGAGAGGGACATTGGAATTGAACCCGGGTTGGCCGCGTGCAAGGCAAATGCCCTACCCGCTGTGCCATCGCTCCAGTCCCATCAGATGGTATCAGGGCTGATTCTTGGCTCTGTGCTCAGGGATCATTCTTGATAGTGCTCATGGGACCTGGTTCAATTAGTTCCAGGAATTGAACTGGGGCTGGCCCTATCTAAGGCATGTGCCTTACCCCTTTACCATCTCTTCAGTCCAACAGATGTTTTCTTCACCCAGATAAATAACAATGACAGCCCCAGAAGGGGGTGAGGACAAGCATGAGAAAGTGACAAATCATTTCTCAGTAAAAGCATGTCCTCACTCTCAAGGAACCTGCCTATATTACAAATTCACCCATCTTTTATATTAGAGTCCATTTAACTGGGTCTTCCATGCTTCATTTTCTTTTCCCTAAATCTTGCCCACTGAGGTCAGTTTACAGTCCCAGGATTCATCAGCTCTACGAACTCTACCACTCTGACAGAGAGGTCCAGGGGTGACAACGACTGTGCAGAATAGCGACACAAACCAGGTGAGCAGAGTTCTTGGTCAGTATTACCCATCCTGGGAAGGTCATAGCAGCGAATAAGATCAAAATCATGTGTGCAAAGATGGGTTAAAAAATGCCCCATTCATGGACAGAAGCGCTTCTCCATGAATTCAGGGGTCAGACTATCCACTGTCAAGCTAAAGTGACAGCTACTCTTTCAGTTCAATGACAAAAGCCTATGCCATCTGTCTGAGTAACCCCAGAAACTGATACTTATCCCCAAATGAAGAAAAAATGGCTAATACTTTGTGTGGCAAATTGCATTCACTTTGGGGGGGTCTAAATCATTATTTATTTACCTACATGAAATTCCTCTATTATTTTCATTGCTGGAAAATCACAGGATGGCAGCCCAGTGAATGCCTGTCATGGAAGGGGCATAAATAATGCAGCAAATCAAACCTTGAGCTCCTGCACTCCACAGTGGCCTGGCTGGCTTGTCAGTAAAAAAAAAAAAAAAAGCACACATGGGAAAGCATTAACCAAAGGTATCCTACCAGGAGAAGCATGGCAAGTGAGCTTGAAGACTGAAATTCTACTATCCCAGAGAAGGGAGCAAGGGTGGCCCAGGGGCTGTCCTGGGCTGCATAGAACGTCCAGATCTGGACAGGAGGAGATTCTCAGGCTTCTCCTCTCTGGATCCTGGGTGGGAAGCACACCCTGAACTTCCTCTTAGTACTTCACAGTTTACAATCGTTCTTGGTTCCTCCCCCAACTCCACAAGATAGAGCAGAAACTCCAGTCAAACATCCTGGGAAAGTGGACTTCAGATTTAGGGAAGAAATGATTAATAAGGCAAATAGAACTCAAAATAGTTTCAAAACATCTAATGGCTTGGCCAGAGTGGTTGGAGAGACACCTTTGATCAAGTCACCCAGTTAAGAAAGGTCGGACTGCAAAGGCAGTTTAAGACAAGGAATGACTCTGTGAAAGCACATGGCAGAGGGCACAGACTCTCAGGAGGAGGTGACTCAGAGCTTCCATTATTAGGGAAAATTGAGGGAGGGTCTACAAACTGTGATCCTGGGCAAAGGAAGTCTGAAGACCCAAATAGCCAACAAAGGAGGAAGAGAGAACAAGGGAAAGAAGCAAGGCAGAGCAAGAGAAAGGTAATTTGGGCCACCAAGTCCATGCAAAGGGTCTGTGAAGTCATGGAATGTATACAACAAAGGGGTGGCATTGCCCTTTGTCAGGGATCTTTGGTAAGCTGCGTTTTCTGCCCTTGCTGCCATGACCCAGGATCCAGGGTCCCATTTATTTCAGGAAGTCAAGAATTTCCTATATTGTATAGAGGCTTTGATCTTGTCTGCCATGTTGATGGTCAAAGGTAACCTGATTAGAGTGGAGAAAAACCCTCAGTGGACGCACCGCAGAGCCCTCTGTGAGGAGATTCCTTGGCATGCTGCCCGGTGGTTCCATGCTCTTACGGAGACCAGAGGGCCTCTCAGCCATCAGCTGAAGTAAGTATCAAAGGACAGGGGTCGGCTGCTTTGCCCTCTAGTCCTGGGCCCCTGCAGAGCTGGTCCTTGGATCCCAATCCCAAGACTCTCCTCTTTCTCTTCTTTGAGCCCCTTCACGAGCACATATTCCTTCCATCTCGAGAATTCTTTCCAGTTTAGGTGTGAAACGTGCTGCCAGGCTGTTCTTTTTTTTGATTCGTTGGCTACAGATGCCTGATTGAAATGGTTAAAGCTAAGAATTTGGAAGGTATAATTCTGGCAAAAGGAGAGAGCACGTTGAGGTTCTGAGATTGCACTGGACACCTTGGGGTTTTGTGATTGCACTGGGTATGAGAAATCCAGATTCCACCGATGAAGAGAAAGGACATTGGAACCTGGCATTGCTCTAGATGTGGAGATCTTGGTACAAAACTAAATGCCTTCACTAGAAATGGGTAACTAGAGATGGCCATCGGGCTTGAAAAGAGGGTGATTTTTGTTCGTAACACTCTGAGTTTCAGATGCATTTGAGCTAAATAATTATCTATTTTTGTACATATTTTAATGTTATTATTTATTTTTATTATTTTCTTTTATTTATTTTTATTTTTTATTTATTTATGTTTTAAAATTTTATTAGTTAATCACCATGAGACAAAGTTACAGACTTATAGGTTTTCATGCTTACATTTCAGTCATACAATGATCGAGTGCCCATCCCTCCACCAGTGCCCATTTTTTACCACCAATGGTCCCAGCATCCTTTCCACTACCCCCACCCTGTCCCCTTCACCCCACCCTGCCTCTGTGGCAGGGCATTCCCATTTTCTCACTCTCTTTTTGGGTGTTGTGGTTTGCTACAGAGGTATTAAATAGGCATCTTGTTTGGTCTATAGTCTATTTTCAGCCTGTATCTCCTATTTGTACTTTACAGAGTTATTCATAGTAGAATTTCAGGCACATTATAATCCACATTCTTCTCTAGTGCACATGGAATGTTCTCCAGAATGAACATATACTAAGACATAACTCAAATATACATAAATTCATGAATATAAAGTGAATATGAACTATTTTATTTAAGATAGACGGGTCAGAGAGATATCACAGAGCTATGCACTCAACCTTGCATGCAGCACAACTATTTCGATTTCTGGCACCATGTGGTCCCTGAAGCACCACCAGGAGTGACTCCTGAATGCAGAACCATTAATAAGTACTGAGTAGAGCTGGGTATGGTCCCAAAATAAAATAATGATGATGATGATGATTGAGAGCTAGCCCAAGATGAGTCCCGTGATAAGAGGAGAAATATTCACTCCACATGGAAGTGATGGGTATATGTACAAAACCCAGGGAACCAGTGAAGAGAACTACTCAAGGAACAGTGACAAAGGGAAGAAACAAATATTGGAAATATCTAGAATTCCATGGCTGAACAGTAGAAACTGAAACTGAAGAAACATTGGAAAGGAAATTGTAGAGCAGAAAAGAAAGAGAGCATAGGAACCAAGAAACGTGTCATCACACATCTAAGAAGAAACAACAATTGTCACTGATGCCCAAGGCAAGGCTTCACAGGGCCATGGCAACTAAGAATATTAAACACCTCATGGGTGTAGGGACATAGATGTCCTTGATGAATTAATGATACTGTTAATGGAGTGATGTGGGCAGAAGTCAATAATACATACCTCATTGTCAATGGGGTTGAGGAAATGGAAGTATCAGGTAATACAAGTTACTTCTGACAAAAAGAAGAGGCTGTTCTTTATGCCAGATGATTGCAACAGACAGAGAGCAATATACAGAAGGCAAAGGAAAATGTGGACTCTCTGTGCTTATTTGCAGATAGGAATTTATAGTCAGTAAAGAGTGTATTTATAGTTATTAGAGAATTCTATAGAGAGGAAAGAATTGTTGTAGAGATAAGAGTTGATGAACAAACAATATAGTAATTATATATAAATAAAATCATGGGACTGGGATTCAAAGAGGGGCTGCCCGGGAGAGAGCACACTCTGAATCCAGCAGTAGGGGAGGATCAGAGCGAAGAATTGTACAGATGTAGAGGGCATGAGGTTGGCACCAGGATGCTTAATCCTGCTTCCTGCCTTCTATACTCTTAGCAAAGCAGGAGGAGATGCCATCTGCTAAGGGAGAAGGCAAACATTTGAAAGAAACAGGCACATCTTTAAAAACTGAGTGTCTGAGAACAAGAAAGCCAAATAATCCAAGAAAATTAGAAGACTCGATCAGGTCTGAGAGATCTTCTGGGGTTGGTGATGGATCTAGAGTGGAAATATACAAGCTTGTGATGTTACATTGGGGTGGTTGACTAGGTCTCCATCAGGTTACCAAGAGCCACAGAGGAAAGAGCCACTTCTGCCTGGGGAAGAAGATAAGTGTGTAAGCAGTCACGCACAGCTGTGTTCCAACAAGTACACGCTAGGAGAGTATTACTAAAATTGTTCCATCCATTTTCTACCACCTTCATCCAGTTCCATATTGCAAACACATCACTGAAGTTCAAACACAAAACTGTAGCACTGTTGTCCTGTTGTTCATTGATTTGCTCGAGCGGGCACCAGTAACGTCTCCATTGTGAGACTTGTTATTGTCTTTGGCATATAGAATATGCCATGGGTAGCTTGCCAGGCTCTGTTGTGCAGGAAGGATACTCTCAGAATCTTTCTGGGCTCTCCAAGAGGGAAAGAGGAATCAAACCCAAGTCGGCCACATGCAAGGCAAACGCCCTACCCGCTGTGCTAATAAATACAAAATAATAATGTGAAATTGGCAAAAACATAGTGGAAATGTGATAGTGCACAAGATGAAACTAGACAAAAATTTTACCTGATCAATAGAGAGGTCTACATAGATTATATTTGTAAGTCTCTTTTGAGTCTTTTGATTTTCCTCAAAGTGAATTCATCTGCAGCATCTTATTTGTTCATAAAATGACTAGTGAGGTGGGAATTATTAGGCTTATATTCAATTCAGGAAACAGATCAAAGATCAGGGTATAACAGATAAGGGGTCATCCAATCTTGGAGCATTTAGGAGGGTATTTGTGCCATTAGTATCCAACGGCACCCAAATTTAAGAACATCTAATATGGATGAGTTGACCAATTTTGAACGCTTTGGGCGATACAGACTTTAATTTTTTAATTCATGAGCTTTTTTTTTAATTGGTCAGCACACCTAACTACACCTGCAGGACAGAGGAATGAAAAAACAGACTCTAGCTATCCTACCACCTGCAAGGAGAAAAATCTCCATATGTTGTCTTTGTCTAAAGTTGTTTTGTTCATCTAGTGCTTTGGGGACATCTGTTACAGAATGAAAACCCTGCCTGGGAGAAAGGATATTTTTCTGCATGTGGAGGGCCAGAACTATGTGGTCAGTGCCTGACCACAGTCTATGAATCTAAAACTAATCTCACAGAGCCTGAGGCTGGTAGGAGAACCCAGTAAATGCATCATTTTTTTCCCTGGGAGCTTTGAACTAAGTACACTGTCTGCATGAGTCTCCCTGGTACACCTCCATGTACATTTCTGTTTTGCCATCATTAGCCAACTAAGAATTATCCAAATAACTTTCAGCATGGGAAAAAGAACCCTGGCAGTCCTACAGATGAAATATTGTAAAACCACCATCAGGCAACTCAAAATAAAATGCAAGGTACTTGACAGGAGCATTTTTCTGTCACTTCTTCCTAATTCATTAGGAAGATTTAGGAAGAAGAGATGTTTGTGGAAATTAAGATGTTGATACAATTATTAATGGGTGCAATATTGTGATTGATAAGAAATAGATACCTAATAAGGTCGATTGGCCAGACATATTTTTCATCTATATCTGCTCTTGGTTTCCAAGGCCTGACTTTCATCTTCCCAAACATTGGAATTTCTTGCATGATAAGAACAATGGTAGCATCTCCTGCTACCAAACATGGCATCATGTTTTCAGTTCTGATAGTGTGTCAGCATCATACAGGTAAAATGGTGTCTTATTGACAAAATATATTTATTTATAAAGCAGTTATTGATAAATTATTTAGTTACTAATAAATTATTTTTGGTAAAACCTAATTTGATGTTAATGTGGTGACTGTTAGGCAGGATCCAAGGATGGCTATTTCAGGTTGCCATGGAAATCAGTCATGAATAGTAATTCAGAACTTTATGTTCCTCCTGAATTTCCAGGAGAGGAGAAGGAATGAATCAATTACCAACAGTCAATGGTGTGATCAGTTACTGTAATATAATGTAGAGAATCAGAAGGTTTTCAGGTACTACCACCGTCAGCCTCATGCTCCAGGAAGACCAGGAGCTTCTTTCTCAGGATCCCTCACCATATGTAATCACTTTCATCTGGCTATTGATTTGTATCCCTCAATATCCATTGTAATAAATGAGTGATCAAGTGAGTAAATGGGTTTCCTGAGATCTGTGAGCTGCTTTAGCAAATTAATCAAGTCCAAGGAAGAAGGCAAGGGGATCTATAACTCACAAACAGTCAGGCAGTCAGAAGTCTCAGTGTCAGCTCTGGCTTTTGGCACCTGGAGGAAAGGGCAGACTTGAGGGACTGAGCCTCTCACCTGTAGGATCTGATGTTACCTGCAGGTACCTATCTCAGAAATGAGAGTGTTCTCAGGAACCCTGCCCTTGTCAGGGAAAGGCTTGTTAGATACCTCAAGGACTCTGCTATACATCATAATTAGGCATCCCAAATGGGGAAAGCAGGTCTTGTTTGCCTTCAAAAGAGGTGTTTTTTTTTTAAATTTGTCTGAATCCAGAAATCCATATTGTGCTTTGGAAGATGTTTTTGAATTTCAGGGAGAAATTAGTTGCATGCATTCCAAGCTAGGATATGGCTGAGTCTATTCCATTTCTTAAATGTCTAAGAAATATCAAGAGGATCTATTAAGCTAAAGGACCCATGTTAATGCAACATTAGAGAACTTGATTAGAGCCCAGCACTCAGGAAAATCATTTTCAGCTTCGCACATGCTACATTGCACATGTAATATGTTGTGTTTGATGTTATTTGTCATTTATTAAATGTATATGCTAATATGAAGTGCTTCGTTTCTTGAATACGGATGTTAAAAAGTTCAGTCTCACTTCACACTCACAACCCAAAAAAATTTGTTTTCTGAGTTCTCCTTTGAGCCAAGACTGAGGGTCAAGAAAGAATTTCTTAAAGTTCTATTTATTGAGTGTTCAAGGCCTACAAAATATGTTGGGGATATCATAACTGAATTAGACACAGCCTCTGCCCTTCGGAGGCTTACAGTTCAGTGGGGAAAAAGAGACACGCAGAACCAATTAAATAAAATATGTCAGATGCAATAATATAGTCACGTCAAATGCATCAAGGAATACAAAAAGAAAAAGATTCATCCTGATGGGGGTTTGGAAAAGATCTGTGGAGTAGGCAGCATCTAAGCTGAGACATATGGAGAAGTGATTCTGGTTTAAATAGAAGAAGAAAAATTTGAGGAATAATCCAACCTTTTTAAAAGCAAGAAATTGTCAAAGTGAGTTTCTTGATGTCACTAGAGATGCCAACTTGAAACATATCAGAGTGTCAGGCTGTGTGGGAGGCTAATCCCCTGTATGAAGGCTGAGCATGGGCACGAAGGAAAGCATGCCCCACCACTCCCGAGACTGGCATTTGGAGATTAATATTAAAGGGTCTGGAGTGAAGACAGTGGGAAATTCATAAAGATATTTCCTTTCTAAAATCGTTGTTATCCTAGAACTGTCCTGTTATACGCCACCCCTCCTCCCCCCGCCCATTTACCTGAGAGCACACCAGGCATTTGGGGTTGGCTGTCACTTTCACAAGCTGTGTGGGGAAAACACGACCTTAGTCATAGTAACAACAAAGGGACAGGAAATACCCTCCATTCACTTTTCTATCAAATTGTGTGTAATTTCTTAGGGATTTTGAATAAACATTTTTTCCTTTTTTGAGGTTCAAGGAAAAATTTCTTAACGTTCTATTTACTGAGTGTCCAATAAATTTGATATTTTTCTCAATATCATCCGATGCTTGCTGACTATTTAAAAATGTCAAGATTACAATTGTACCAACCTGTTATATATGTTAAGGCTTATTAGAATCAATTTATAATTCTTTTGATCACCTTCACCATTTTACTTTGGTGTGTGTGTGTGTGTGTGTGTGTGTAGGTATGTGACTTCTCTTAAATCACATTAATAATGTTTATAAGTTAGATATCTAATACATATTAACAGATTGCTAGTCTACGTTATCAGTTTGTATGGTTTTATGAAGTACTTAACTTATTTAATGATTAGACCTTCATAAATTTTATCAAATGATGAAAGTCCATTCTTTTGACCATCTTTTTCAAAATTGCATGGCTTTTACCTTCCATTTGAATTTTGGAATCTTTATGTCAATTTCCATTGCAATCTCATTGTAACTTTGATTAAGAATGCATACAAGTTTGAAGTAATTTTGAGAAGATTTATATTTAAAATAGACCACCCAGCCATAAACATTAGGTAATCTTCCATTTACATGCAAATACTAATTATTAAATGTAACATTTTCCACTAATATCTATAATAATTTTGTTATATGTATTTACTTCCATCTACATTATTTTATATATAATTTTTGTTATTGCTATTTCAAGAAAAGCACTGTATACTTGATTATTGTGACTGCTTAAGAAGGCTTTTGATTTTTCCATTTATTCTTGTATCCATCCATTCTAATATTAATGTTTGTTAATTGGCGATCTTCATGGTTAATAAATTGTCTCAGGCTATTTAAAGTGGTAAAATATGATCTTCAAGTAAATACAGCTTTTTTATTTTCAAATAAAATTTCTTTCTTTGTTAATTGAGATATTTAATGAAAGGTTAAATTGCAGCAAGCATTTTTATGTTTCCTAGCTTTAAAGGGAACATTTGCTTAACCAATCCTTTGTATATTTGCTAAATTTTTTTGATATTTTCCTCTATTCCCAATTTATTATTTTAATGATAATGGTAGATTTGGAAATTCTTTTGAACATCTATTAAGATAAAAGAATGATTTCCTACTATACTCTGTTAAGTAGTAATTATAATAACAGATCTTACTGTGTATAAATTCCCGGATTTACATCTATAGCCCTGAATTTTATAAATAATCAATTTTTTTTCAGTAAATAAAATTCATCCATTCAGTTGCTGGGGAAACATGATGGAAGCATCCTTGACCCTTTGCCTGCTCTATTATATCACATCCAATGTACTGGTAAATCTTGGGACTCTACTTTTAAGATATGTTTGGAATAAAAATAATCCCCACATTTATCATGGTTTCCCCAAACACCAACACTTCTTACCTCAAAGACTTAGTTGTTTTTCTACGATTCCATGATTGTTCCCATTATTAGATGCCAAAAGATGTGACCCAAATGATCCTCATGTGCTTCTTTTTTTTTTGTTATTTATTTTATTGAATCATCAAATGGAAAGTTACAAAGTTCTCAGGCTTATGTCTCAGTTATACAATGCTCAAACAGCTGTCCTTTCACCAGTGCCCATATTCCACCACCAAAAAAAAAAAACACAGTATACCTCCCACCGCCCAACCCCCAAACCCCTACCCCACCTCCCTGCATAAATGATAAATTTCACTTCCTTTTCTCTTTACATTGATTACATTCCATATTTCAACACAAAACTCACTCTTGTTGTTGGAGTTTCAACACAGAACTCACTATTCTTGTTGGATGCCCTATTGACAAGAAAACATTTGATAATTAGTTTTCCACTGATGAGAATGAAGAGATATAAAGTTTAGGATCCCTGTATTTTAGTAATTAAGTTCAGGGAGATTTAAGTTGGAAATTGCATCACTTCCCTTCCTGCAGTAGCATGGAGTAAAAGCTTAGTTCACAGTCTGGTGACATGACTGCAAGTACTCGCTGTGACTCCAAGTAGTATAGCTGGCTCTGGATCCTGGTCATTCAGCAGCAAAGCGGCTGTGTAAAGGAATGGCCACCTGGGTCGAATCTCGGCGGAGCTCGAGCTGGCACCGGCCCCAGTCCGAGACTGCCCAGGCGTCCCACTGTTTCAAGTTCAAAGCACTTTTTTTCCCCCCGAGCCACCAAGTTCATACCTGCTTAAAAGTTCCATAATATGGCGGACGTCACACCACTTCCTCCCAGAGGGAAGAAAAACCAAGGATGAAGGATATTTTCCCCCTTAGCCGGCATGGGGCAAAAGCTTAGTTCACAGTCTGGAGACATGGCTGCAAGCACTTGCTGGGACCCCAAGTAATATAGCTGGCTCTGGATCCTGGTCGTTCAGCAGCAAAGCAGCTGTGCCACCCGGTGATTGTGGAATATGTCTTGTAAGCAATGAGAAAGATCACTGTATCACTGTATCACTGTCATCCCATTGCTCATCGATTTGCTCGAGCGGGCACCAGTAACATCTCCATTTTGAGACTTGTTGTTACTGTTTTTGGCATATCGAATACACGACAGGTAGCTTCCCAGGCTCTGCTGTGAGGGCGAGATACTCTCGGTAGCTTGCCAGGCTCTCTGAGAGGGATGGAGGAATTGAACCTCGGTTGGTGGCATGGCCATCCGGGTCAAATCTCGGCAGAGCTCGAGCCAGCACCGGCCCCAGCCCAAGACTGCCCCTCATGTGTTTCTTGCTCAAAATATTCATGACCTTCCTACCACACTTAAAATAAAACCCAAATCATTCCTATAGCCCATAAGGCTCAATTGATCTTGTCCCAGGAAGCTTCCCAGCATTTCTTCTCTCATTTTCCTTCTTATTCTCAGGGTTTCAGAGCCAATGAATAGTTTTTCCTTCCATGGTATCATGCCAATAAAGGTCTTCTTCTACTGGGAAGATGCACTTCCGGGATTGTCACCAGGATCCCTTCTTCCTTAAAATCCACTCCGGGAAAACAGTCTTGAGCACTCTATTTCAGCTTACCTATATATTCTCATCATTCTCTCTTTGCCTTGCTCTGATTCTCACCATCTCTTGACATTTTATGATATATCTTTCTCATGGGCTGGAGCGATAGCACAGCAGGTAAGGTGTTTGCCTCGCACGCGTCCAACCGGGGTTCAATATGCCAAAAACAGTAACAAGTCTCATAATGGAGATGTTACTGGTGCCCGCTCGAGCAAATCGATGAGCAATGGGATGACAGTGATACAGTGATACAGTGATCTTTCTCATTGCTTACAAGACATATTTCACAATCACCATTCTGTACAGTTTTACTACTGTGTCCACCACTGAGAAATTAACATGTTCCCAGGACTTTCCACAGTTCTCTGGAGAAGGGAAAATCCATGCCCATTTAAGACCCACTGAGTTAAAATTTACACTAGTTAAAAAAAAAAATAAAGGTCTCAAATCTAAGCTTCTGCCTGAAAAACTTAGGGACAAAGAATAGCTTAAACCCAAAGCAAGCAGGAAAAAGGAAATAATATAAACCAGAGCTGGGCAGCAAAATAATGAATCACAAACATGTACGTGCATACACACACATACACACACACACATATATAGAGAAGGAGAGAGACAGAAAGAGAGAGAGAGAGAGAGAGAGAGAGAGAGAGAGAGAGAGAGAGAGAGAGAGAGAGAGAAGAGAATACACAGATACACAAAGAGAAAAAATACAAGACATATATCAATGAAACCAAAAGCTGGTTCTTTGGGAAAAAAACCAATAATATTGATAAATCTCTAGACTTAGCAAGAAGGAAAAATAACGATCACCATTGGGAATGAGAGCCCACTAGAGATCAGTAAATAAAGCCTAGTGACACTATTGTTACTGCTGTTATTACTGTCATTACTACTAGATAAAACAAAGTTTTAAAGAAAAGAATGCGTTTAACAACAATAAAAAGAGTTTTAAAAATCTTAAACATATGTGTACACACTAAAATATTTTCTAAGTACACAAAGCAACACTGATCAAAACTAACAAAGAGACAGAATCCAAAAATCACAGCTGGAGAAGTTAATGTTCCTTCTCAGCACTTGATACAGAGTAGCAAGCAGTTAGGAAATGACTGGGGTTATGGGTACCATGAGCAATATAGTACAGCTGGTAGGGCACTTGCTTTGTGTGCTGCAGACCCAGGTTCAATCCCCAACACCACATAAGGTCTCCTGAGCTCCACTAGGAGTGGTTCTGATCCCAGAGCTAGGAATAACTCCTGAGCACTGTTGGGAGTTGCTCAAAAATATACTCCCCAGCACCTCATTCAAAAACAAAATTAAGAAACAAGGGGCGGGGAGGGGGCGGGGTCATAGGCTTGGGATCTATCTTGATGGGTTTGTTTGTTTATTTATTTATCTATGAGGAGGGCACAGTTGACTGTGCTCAGGGCTTACTCCTGAATCTGTCTCAGGGAGTATCCAGAAGGCTCAGGGTTAGTTCCTGGCACTGCATGATCTCTAACTACCCAGATGGGAGCAACCACTGAGAACCCAGGCCAGAGTAGCCTCGAGGCAACAACGGGTACATCCTAAGAACAATAACAACCACAACAGCAAAAATGATTGAAACAAGGCAAAACAGTTCCTCTAACTTCAACAGAATTTAGAGGAAGAAAATAGAAAGTAATTGGAAAATAAACCATTATTCAGAAACTTGAAGAATATGCATACAGAACTTGACGTCATGGCAGAAGTAACAAATATGAAAATATTTTACTGTAAATTAAAAACAAAACTATAATATCAAAACGTCAAAACCATGGGGGATACAGTTAAGACTGGTTAAAAGGAAATTTATAGCAATACATGCTTGTATTTGAAAAGAGAAAGTTTCAAAATCAATTATCTAAGGCCTCACCTTGAAAATTTTTAAAAATACAAGCCAGGACCTAGAAAGTTTCTTTGGTAAATTTTATCAAATATTGAAGAAGGAATAATACCAATTCTATGAGAACATTCCAAACAACTTGAAGAGGAGGAAACGTAAATTTATATTTTGAGGTCAAGATTATATATACATCACAATAAAACATTACCAGAAATAAAACAAAACTAGATATATCTCTAAGCAACACAGGTTTCAAAGTTCTAAGCAAACTGAATATATAAACTCATTAGAACTGAAAACACGTGCACAGCTAGGATTTCTCTTGCTACCAGAGCACTTTCCAGAGGGGTCATACTTGCCTCATGATGGGCTATCCACTTGCCAGCCTTTCTCTGAACCCCATCTTCCTTTCCTTGAGTTGGCATCCACACCACCTCAGCACTGCCTGGGCCTCAGGGCCTCAGATCATCAAGCAGGAGGTCTTCATTCTGATTTTCACAGTCAGTCAAGTTAGATCAATACTTTCTAACCTGATACTAAATGCCCCTTAAAGGTCAACCTGGTGCAAAAGGAGCTGCTTGCATACCAGGCTATATTTAGTAAGAACACATGCCCGTGTTCCCTAATGCATACCCACTCCCAAGCATTTCAACATAGCCCCCTTTTTTTTCAACTTTGCTGAGGTGTGATCAACGAGTCACCTTCTTAGATACTTTAAGTGTATGATTTGATTTTCTAGACAGATGCACTGTGAAGGATTATTTTTCCACATTGAGTTCATTTCTGTATTTCTCATCTCCGACGTTTACCCTTTTTCTGTAGTTTAGGTAGCATGATTACAATAGCGTTAACGTTCACAGTTTTGATGAACAAAGTTGTTGCACCTCCATCACTACCAAAGTGTTGCTCTTATTTCCACTCCAGTCCTGTGCGTGTCACTTGTAACTCACCTTTCTTTCCCATGCCCCCAGCCCCCGACTCTTTAGTAATCAGTTCTACAGTAAAGATCAAGTCCTCATTTGCTACTGTCTCTTACCTTGTTCTGTTTCTCTATATAACCACAGATGTCACATTTTCATCCTTTTCATGTGCAAGAATGTTTAAGTTTTACTATCTTAGCAAATGCTAACTGCAAATATGGTATGATCAACTGTAAACACCACATTTCACATAGATCATCAGAAAAAAATTCATCTGATAACTGAAAGCTTGTATCTTTCACTATTTTCTCTATCCCCCATGTCTGGAAAACTACTTTTCCACTCTGTGTTCCTATGAAAAAAAAATTTAAATTCCACATATTAGAAATGAGATATAGTAGTAGATTTTATCTCTCTGGCTTAATTCAATTAGCACAATATCTTCCAGTTTTCTGGCAAAGATTAGGATTTCCTTTTTAAGGTTCAATATTTTTTTCTATATGATGGAATACAATAATTAGACTATTATGTTAATCATATAGTGGAGTAATTATTTTAGTTCTGTTATATGTTATGCATGCATACCTATAATATTACATAAACTTTCTCTTGAATCATTCAACTTTTGATCGATACTTAGTTTGATTCCATACCTTGGATATTGTGAGTAATGCTACAATGGATTACATTCCTTTCCTTTTGCCTTCATTTCCCCACATTTAAAAGTACTCAGTTCAGGGAATTTAGAATACTTGGGAAATTAAATAGTACAGAATGGAAAAACCAGATGTGGTTCTATTAACCAGAGGTTAACTTATCATGTTTTGTATATAGTACTAGTACTATATGGAAGTCTTAAGAAAATATGTATTATTTTCTGGCTTTGGTATTAAGTTTAAGAAGAACCTTAGAATCTTCTAAAAATAAAGAAATAATTTTTCCCTAAAGTTTAAATAATTTCCAAGAGTCATTTCACAAGTTACATGGCCTATATAATAAATGCTATTTAGTAAGTGTTTGTATAGGCTCACTTAAATTTATGACCATATTATTCTCTTCTGTTGACCTATTTCTGTATCTTCCCCTTTAACCAAGGTAACATCATAATAAGTCTAATACCTGGTAGTGAAACATCTCTTAAATATGTTTCCTTTGTCTTCTTTTGCTCATTGCACCTGGTTACTCTGCTACACAAGATATATAAACTATTTACTTATAGTGTTCAAAAATATTCATCTGGAAGGCTGATTGGGATTGTATTATATTTTTAGATTCATGAGAAAAGTAGTTTTCTGATCCTGTGTTTCTATGCAATGTGCAGCAAAATGAATAGAACTGGAAGGCGTGATGTTAAGTAAAATAAGTCTCAAAAAGAAGGATAAACACAGAATAATGTCATTGATATTGTTGATATGATGTGGTATTTAGAATAGAGGAAATGCAATGTTTTAAAGGGTGGGAGTATGAGCAGATCAACTCTGACCTCCCGCGTATAGGGCAGAGAAGGAAACAAAGAGTGGAGGGAAGGAGAGAAGAGACAGATGAGAAGCAATGGGATCCAGGTTCCGGGATTTAGGTACAAAGGTAGGGAATAAGAGAGTTAGATATACAAACCACAGAGTCAATAATACTGAAATTGAGAGACTCAAACTTTCACAACTGAACTTAGAAAGATGCCTATTAAGACAGGGGGATACAGGCAGGAACCTGGGAACATTGATAGTGAGAAGTTGACACCAGTGGTGGGATTGTTCGGTGCTGCAATATTGTTTGCTTAAAGTTCAACTATGAATAACTTTGTAAAATCATGTACTTTAATAAAAATTCTTTTTTTTAAAAAAAAATAAAGCTTTTCTGGGGCAGAACTATTGTACAGTTGGTAGGTCATTTGCACTGCACACAGATGACCCAGGTTTGATCCCTGACACACCATCTGGTTCCCTAAGCCTTCCAGGATTAATCCCTGAGTGCAGAGCTGGAAGTAAGTCTTGAGCATCACTGGGTGAGCCCTCCCCCGCCAAAAGCTTTTGTGGTTCACAACATAATTTTGCTTTGATTTGTTTTCTTATAGGTAGTCTATATTTTGAAAATTCATTTCTATTCAATTTCTACTTAATAATCACAATCACTTTTTTATTTTTTGCTTTTTGGGTCACACCTGGCGATGCACAGGGGTTACTACTGGCTCATGTACTCAGGAATTACTCCTGGTAGTGCTCGATCGACCATGTGGGATGCTGGGAATCGAACCCAGGTTGGCCATGTGCAAGGCAAACACTCTCCCTACTGTGCTATTACTCCAGCCCCATGATCACATATTTTTAATGATAATAATTGTGTTTGAAATATCTTCAAAGACAACTAAAGTTGCTGAATGATATCTATCGAGAGTCTCTTGCCCGCATGCCTGGCTATCTTCCCTGGGGCCCCTCAGAGGGAATGGGCTCCAGCTTCCTTCCCCACCCCGAGCAGAGCTTCTGGTGGCCGAAGACCACCAGAACTTAGCTACAGCCATGCTTGAGGCCCCTCTCCACATGTTTGGACAGGCCACATGCATGAAGGTACCGGCAGAGGAACCCAGGTGTGTATAATCCCATCAATGGCCAACATCAAGAGACTTAAAAGCAAGCTCTCAGAAGCAATATCCTGTAGCCTACTTCTCCCTCTGAGAGAAATTGGCAAGCTTCTGAGAGTTTCCTGCCCACATGGGACAGCCTTGCAAGCTTCCCATGGTGTATTCATATGCTAAATCCAGTAACAAGCTGGATCTCATTCCCCTGACCCTGAAAGAGCCTCCAGTGCGCATGTTGGAAGGGCCGAGTCCAGAGAGACTTCTAAGATCTCAGGGAAAGGACGAATGAGAGGTTACTGAGCCCGCTTGAGAAATCGATGATTAACAGGATTTCATGATTCGTGAATCGTGATCTATCGCCGACCACGCAATCACTTTTTCAGCCAGCACAGGAAAACCTTTTTCTGTGTCCCATACACTTTCCCCCTCCCTGACATCCACAATCGCTATTATATGATGTGGATAGAACATAATCTCTATTATTTTTATTTTGTTTCTTAGCCTTCAAAATTCATCTTTGTTTTATTAGCTGCCTATCCTTCTGGAATTATTCTCAAAGCTCCAGGGAGGAAAGCTACATTTGCCAAGTGGAGGTTGCAAAACCATGTACTCTTTGGGTCTGTGATGGCTCTGATAATGTCTGAAGATGATGGTTCTTCTGTCTCCCAGAGATTATGCATCATTTCTTTTTCTTGATTAATTGCCTTGGCCAAGTCTCCCAAATGTTCATAGCTGCCATTCTTTATTACTTTTAGCTTTACCAGACTTTTGGTGTTTTGTAATAATATAATATAACATACATATTTGATTTTATCTGCATACTTCACCACTTAAGGATTTTGATCTATATCCCTAAGTTAGAGGAACTGTATGTCGTTATTTTCTTCACCTCTGTAGTATGTAGCTCTGTTGTTACATCACAACTTTTCTAACTTTTTAAAATAAATTATGAAGCTACTTAACATCAGGTGGTTCTGCTTATTAAAATCTTCCCTTGTCTGACTTTTGAAAAAAAAATTTAGACGGATGTCTTCCAAGAGTTTTGTTTTTATCTTCCATTCATTTATTTTTAATTATGAGCATATTTAGGCTTTGAATTTTTTCTATGTCTGGCTTTAGTTGTAGCTCATGAGTTTAAATTTGCAGTGACAATTATTACATTATTCTTTTATTTTATAAATGTAAAGCAATTACACATTGGTCTGCCTTTTTGACATCAGATATTTCTCCTCCAAATTAGAAAGTATAGATGGAATTTTACTAAAATGTATGTAAGTTTTTAAAAAAAAATTCTGTCCATTAGTTTTCTTGGCAACAGGTTTTTGCAAACAGAACAATTTCCAGTAGATATTGTTCAAAATTTGAGGCATGCACTTCTAACCCCTGAAAGTCCTCTGATGATTTTATTTAGTAATGGGAGCTCATATGCAAATCATAGTGGTTTCCAGGGCTCCTCTTTGGAGGCAACTTTGATCTGTTCCCAAAGTTCCTTTGACTTCCAGCTAGATAGATCTCTCAATCTGCAGTTCTCAAACAACCTTGCATCTTCTTTGGGGAAACCTTTCCGGCCACTGTCTAAGAGATTCCGTTTCTACATTGATGTCCTCCCAAGCACCCTGGGTTCCTCCTCTCTAACATTCAAGATCCACAAGACACAGGATTGCCTCCTTTGTCTGCCAGTACTTGGGAAGGCACAGCCTGGCACACAGTCCTTTGTGGGCTCCCTCAGGAACTATTTGCTATCTGAGTCCGAGAGGGCCAGGATCTCGCCTTTCTCTCTTGTCTATTTTCCTTCTGAGCAGCTATGGATACAGAACAGATGCCCAATAAATACCACATTTTATAAAAGTGCATGGAATTGATTAGTTTTCCTTTTCTCCAGTGACTATAATCTGTTCCAGGGTTCTTGAGAAATATTTTTACCTTTTTGCAAAAAAAAAAAAAGTCTATGAGTCAATAGCTGGAAATAACCCCAAAAGGTTATATGGTCTCTGCTCTGACATTAATATGCAAATGGATAATTAAGACATAGTAATATTTTTTAATTCCAATTTAATTTCCTTGGGTTTCCTTTCATCGTCGCAAATAACTTTAAAAAAGAATTCCTTATATCTAAGTTTATCCCCAACTTATTGCAATGTCAACATTTTATCTTTGTTTTATCCCTAGGTATTTGTTGCTATTGCTGCTGTAATTACATGTTGACCAAAATTTTGTCTGTCTGACAGGAAGACAGACAGAAAGACAGACAATATGCCCACCTTTAAACTCAAGGAAATCCCTCTTTTTTCCCTTAGAAGTTCAGGGACACATCCAGCAGATTTTTTTTTTTTTTTTTTTGCAAAGGCCAAGGGATCAAAGACAGAAACTGCATCACAGAATTGACTCTTGAAGCCATTTTATCTTTCCCCCAGAACTTGCAAAGGCCAAACAATTGCCTACATGGCAGACAGAATTTCTGACAGACTTGCTTACCTCCAGTGCTCTTTCTTCTACAGGTCAAATTCAAGCTCCACCACTTTTTCTAAGACACCGGTTTACACTTTCAAGACTTCTGCCAGATTGAGCCCGTGATGGCTGCCCTGACAGTGTGAGTTTGCCTCCGACACGGCTCTGAGTGTATGATATACAGTGCTGGTAAGTGAAAAGGGGAGAAAGGCAGCGGAAAATACCTGGAGCTAGGACACCGTACTTTCAAGTAAGACATTGTCTTGGGGACGATAGGTGCCATAGCAGAATATGTAGCACTGCAACACTGTCTTTCCACTGTTCATCGATTTGCTCGAGCGGGCACCAGCAATGTCTCCATTGTGAGACTTGTTGTTACTGTTTTTGGCATATCGAATACACCACGGGCAGCTTGCCAGACTCTGCCATGCGGGTGGGATACTCTCGGTAGCTTGCCAGGCTCTCTGAGAGGGACGGAGGAATCGAACCCGTGTTGGCCACATGCAAGGCAAATACCCTACCTGCTGTGCTACCACTCTTCTTGGAACTAGAAAGCAGGTCTAAGCACAGCAAAAGCATTCCCAAAGTGGAGCCAGAAGCCTGGTGAGTCAGTATCTAGGACTGGGTTGGAGGGGGGGGTGGTCACAGAAGAAACATCTGTTGTAAGAACAAACCCTCATGTAGGGATTTAGATCCAGCTCTCTACTGGGAAACCAAATGGATTCCCCCAGTCTTGGGATCCTGGTTCTGTCCTGGCGAACCTATATTGGCTTCAGAGATGAGGAGAGCTCTCTGGGGCTCCTTCTAATGCAGTGATTCTGGAATATCCAGTGTGACCCAGACTGCCGGGCAGAAAAACACCATTTCCCTATGTGACACTCACAGAAGGGATTCATGTGGAATCTTTTATCAGATGTATCAGCCATGCTTCTTCTGTCACCCTCCCAGCATGCATTTCTCCCTGTCCTTTCCCCAGAGCCCATACTTTGCCTTGAATGACACTGTAGTTTCACTGAGCGTACTCCTGAAATTATTCACGACGTTGGGGATGAAACAAGGGGTTCTGGCTGGGATCATCTTGGATGTCCATTGTCCAATACTGTGAGATTGTTTTAAGGCCTGGACAGAGCTTAACGCATCAAGGAACAGGAAAAGCTGCAATGAGTTCTATTGGTCCCTGGTCATTTGTTAGCCAGTAAATCAGCACATTTCCATTCTTGTACAGCCAGGTAAAGTGAGGTCTCTCCCCACTTGTAACCACACTCCCATGAACTGAATGGGGCATGAAAGAATTCCTGGCACTTTGATTCCAGGGTTGGACCTGGAGCCTGCCCTATCATTTTTGAGATATGCCAGAGAGAGACCCAGGACATGAGCTCTCTCTGGTGGAGACAGGGACACGCATGGCCCCAAGCTTCCTCCCGAAGGGGCGGGGCGGGGGGGGTGCCTGGGGAGAGCCTGTACATGGAGGCCCAGGGCCCAGAAACCAATCATGGACCTCCTCCCATGGCTCATCTGGCCAGGAGCAACCCTGTCATTTCCCTGCCACGGGCTGGCTCAGACAAAGCTTGAGTTGAAGAGATTACAGACAGATGCTCTGGCACGAATCAGAGACCCCATGGAAGCAAGCAGTCAGGTTTTCTCCTAAGCGACAGACATCATTCTCCGCAGGCAGCATAATTGTGGGTTTGCCCTTGCACTGTGCAAGCTATCTGAAGGTAAAACAATGGTGATCAGCATGCGCCTGCCTCGGAGGACGAGGGACCGGAGGCAACTCAAGGACTCCATCGCTTTTCATTCATTCTAATAAAATGTGTGTTTTCCAAGAAGGGCCAGAGGACCTCGTGTGCCACAACGAAGTGGAGATCTGCCAAGAGTCACCCCCACCTCGCCTCCGCCACCAGACCTCCTCTCTCCCCATCACTCACTGAGGGGTGCAGACAGAAACACGCAGCCGGCGTCTTCATTCTCTTGGCCCTTTCTGGAGCTGCACACTCTCACCGATTCAGCAGGAAAGACCAGCCCGCTCCGTCGCAGGTAGAGGTCCTCATGCCTTCCCGCCACACCCCTTGGAGTCCTCACAAGTGTCACCTCCTCCCAGGGATTCCCCTCTTCAACTCCTTCCCTCCAGCCCCTCCTGGACCGCCCAGAAATGGTGGAGCCTCCATCATTTCCTGTGTTTCTGCTGCCTCACCTGGTCTTCTCACTGAGCCACTGGTCCAGGGAGGGTCTCGTCCTAGCCTTTCTCTTCTTTCTAGGCTCACAGTGCAGCCTCCAAGAGAAGGCAGCCATATAGGAGAGAGGGAGGAGAAAATTATTGCCAAGGAAGCTTGCTTTTGCATTTACTCGGAACAAAGAAGGCAGAGCTCTCGGGACCAGACCACCATCAGCAGCCTTTCTAGCCAGTAGCAACCCCACTTGCCCCCTTCTGAGTTCTGAGTTAGGTTTACCACCTTGATTTTGGGTTGTTTGACTTAGGGGCCATACCTGGGGAGGCTTAGGGGTTACTCATAACGGTACTCAGGAGACTATATTGAATGCTGGGGACTGGACCCAGGTTGACCACATGCAAGGCAAATGCCCTACCGAATGTATTATCATACCAGTCCCATATTTACCACATTGGGCCTTGATTTCCCCCAAACCAGATTTCCCCATCCCCACCACTGGACCCAATCTCAGCTCTAAGACATCTAGAACACCCTTCAAGATTTCCATTCCTCATCTTTCATTCTAAGTTGCCTCTAAATTTCAAAGCCCAGAAAAACATATACCACTTTATTGGATTTTCTTAAAGAACAGGACTAGCAATAATTTAGTGGGAGTATTAATGCCTCAGGGAGAGGATTTGGGCTCATTTGCAGAAAATGCATGGGTGTGTTTTTCTACCTTAGGCTTGGGAAGCGAGTGTCTAAGCCAACAAATTTCTGTTGCATGAAGGCTAAGTCCTTTCATTCCCTCACATCTAGCCTGTCTTCTACCTGTCTGCCCCTCCCGCCCCACTATTTTAAAAAGATTCTTTATAAAGATACCATCTTCCTCCCTGACAATGGCCTTGAGAGGCCACGCTCCCCCAGCTCCCTGCTTTGGGTTCCTGGAAGCTGTGCTGACCACTTGTCCTCAAAGCCGGATCTCTTTTCCAAAGCAAGCCTGGTTGGGGCTGGAGCAATAGCACAGCGGGTAGGGCGTTTGCCTTGCATGCGGCCGACCCGGGTTTGATTCCTAGCATCCCATATGATCCCCTGAGCACCGCCAGGAGTAATTCCTGAGTGCAGAGCCAGGAGTAGCCCCTGTGAATCACTATGTGTGACCCAAAAACCAAAAATATGAAACAAAAAAAACCCAAACAAACCCAAGAAACAAAGTAAGCCTGGTCTTTGTGTGCACACCTGGAGGCATTCCCTCTGCAGGTCCCCATACTGACCCCAGCAGCATGTATCTTCATGTGTGGGGAGAGGCTGGAGACTGGACATACCAGAGGAAAGGCCCGGCCCCGGGCATCTTCTACTCTCACCCGCCCACCGCTCTGTCCCCCTGCTCCATCTGCCTTGAAGAAGCAAAGGCCTTTCTCTGGAAGGGTCTAGAGCCAGATGTAGCCCCTTCTAAACTGTCCTGGGCCTCTACCCCACGGCCTTGGCTGCATCATCACATCTGGGCATGTTGGATACCAGCTTATTTATCACTGTCTCGCCTATGGGTAGGAAGAAGCAGCATGAAGAGTCCATAGCAGATCCGTTTTTAAAGACTCAAAAAGATGGTGCAAGTGGGCCCTACCCCACAACCTCATGTTTTTGAACAATTCTGAGAAGAGGTCAGGTCCTGGTAGAGTGCTGGACAGGCCTCTCTGTCGAAGGCCTAGAGGGAGTCCCCTGCAAATACACAAAGAGCTCAGAGCCTGGTAGCCAGGGCTAGAGAGCCCAAATCCTTTCCATCCATCTCTCTGGGCACTTCTGCCTTTATGCTCGCACACAGGACTGAAGAGGAAATTGAGTCCACATGAATGGGGTCTTTTAAATCTTAAACAGCCACATGTTGTTTTCTGGACCTGTTTAATTGTCCATGAAACCCGACATCGTCTGTCACATGGAGGGCACCCAGGAGAATCCATCACCATCATTGCCACGGACCACACCCTGCCAGAGCCAGCCACCTCCCTGGGCACCGTGGGTGGGCAGGCAGGCGGAGCCGGGCCAGACATGCTGCTAGTACTGCCAGCTGACACATGTGTCTCGCTGACAAGTCTAGAATCGAGAGGGCCCTCACAGGCTGCTGCTCTCCTGTCTCCCAGACTTCGACTCTGAAGGCGGTGTTGATGTGGATGCTTGAACGAAGAGTGTGAAGACAAGCAGGGCCCCAGCTGTGGGAACGTGGGCAAGACAACCGACCATGCAAATCTCAGTCTCATCTTCCCTCAAAGGGGATGAGTGAATGATGGTGGCCTCCTCCACCTTAGCAACCTGGAGGGGTGAGAGAGAAGACCTCCTTGCAGCATGCATCAGAGGGCAGAAGCTCGGCGGTGTTCTCCTCTCTTCTTCTGAGTCCTGTCAGTTCACAGAGCAGCCCTTGTCTTTGAGCATTCATTCATAGACTTTTCTGCTTCCTCATTGCTTATTCAAGTGGAGTACTGATGATTCTTTCCAGTGCCCTTGGGAATGTTCCAACTCCCATTGAGGAACCCAAGTTTCACGGAGACCTAGTAACATGTTCAAGACTGTGAAGTCTCAGACCTACCTACCCCCAAGTCAGGCGTGTCCCCTAGAGCAATTCCTCTCCATTCAGTGTCATTTTGCAGGTGTAAGAGGTGACTGGCACTCAGGTAGTGTGGGATGACACATTTCTTCAGGTAAGCTGGAGACTATTCTCACGGCTGCACACCATACTTGGGGGTTGTGTGGAAGTGGGGGGGATGGGGAGATGGCACACAGTGAGTAGACTCTGGCCTCATTGCTTTTGAGAAAGCACAGAGTACTCCTCAAGACGGTGAGATCAATTCCAATCTTGGCTTGGCGGGAAACAATTGTCTGATACAGTACTTGGGACAATCCAAGGCAGCCTGAAGAAATTGCAGTCTGAGGTGGGCCAGGGATGCATGTGACTAATGCAGTTCCCTAACTATAGAAACTTAACTTTAAACAAAAATGTTCAGGTCCAGCCGAATAACTAAGAAGAAGTGGAGGCATCCCATTTGAGTTCATTAGCATCTAAAATTAAGCCACCACTTCTGACTCATCTTGAGTGTTTCAGTGTTACACGGTGTCTGTGATAGTCACATTCTCTGTGCCCTCGGGTCTGTACCCAAAGGAGGAGCACTTGATTCTTTCCCCAAAGACCAACTTAGACATCACTGGTCTAACTGAGTCAACTTGGTCTGATTGAGTCACCTGGTCATTCTGAATCAATCACTGTCCTGGCAGTGTGTCTTGAGGGAACTGCCACAGTCTAAGACGCATGCTCCATATCTGGGTGGGACCAGACTGAGGGGAGTGAATCAAATCTATTTAAATTACATGGACTTAGAAGAAATGAGTGAAATTAAGATGTCGTCACAAAAAAATCAAACACATGGCCACCAGAAATCTGAGTCGCAGCATTCACCAGAGGCCAAGCAAAATCTCATTCTTTCTCTAATAGCAGAGCTGGAAAACTTTTTCTGCAAAAGGCCGGATAGTAAATATTTTCATCTTTGCAGGCCATAAGGTCTCTGTCGCAACCACTCAACTCTGCTGTGGAGTGCGAAACTAGTCAGACAATACATAAATGAACGAGGATGGCTGTGTTCCAGCAAAACTTTATTTAGGGACACTGAAATTTGAATTTCATGTAATTTTCACACGTCACAAAATATTATTCCTCTTTGGAGCATTTAAACTATTGAAAAAATTAAAAAGTTTTACTCACAGGTCACATGACACTAGGTAACAGACTCGATTGGGCTAAGTGGTGGGGACAGTTGCTGAATATCACTCCTAAAACGGAAAAGTCAGGGGTAGAAAACAAGATTAAAGTCTTCAGAGCTGCAGAGGGCTCAGTCCAGGTAAAACTGGGCATCCAAGGAAGAGGGCTAAGAAAAAGCTGGGAGAACTCACTGGAACAAAATGAAATTTTGTTGGTTAGCAATTTACCTATATCCTTTCTCATACTAATTTACAGAGAGAAGTCTATTAATCATTCTGGGTGCAGAAAGGAAATCGCATTCTCAGCATAAACATAAATTATCAGCCTAAAACTCAAATTCCTTCAGAAGGATGGGGCAAGGAGAAAGTTTTGAATAGCTCAAATAGAACAAATGGATGAGAGGAGATAATGCATCTTTTGAAATACAAACCTGAGAAGATGTTATGCTCAATTACACTGACAAAAGATTTGGGATCCAGCAATATCCTCTGTGGAATTCCACAGCTAAACAGGAATGCTAAATCACAGACTCTAACTTAAGCAAGAGTAATCTAGCATAAGCCACGATACATGCACATCCGCTGGGACTTTGAATCTGCTCTGATGTTTACGAAATGCCTTTCTCAGGCTCTAGAAGAAGGTGGTCTTGCCTGCTGTCTCCAAGCTGAGTATTGGGTGGATGGGGGGGTGCATGGAAGACCAGGAGGATATTGGAGAGTGGACAGGAGGAGTCTAGGCCTTATTTGGGAATTGCTTCTGTTCCCATGGAGAAGGTGATGGGGAGGGGGGTGGTACAGAAGACTATGTAGAGTTACCAGGAAGAACGGGAATGGACTATGGTGCAAAGTTACCTAGACTCAGGTGAAACCCCTGCCAATCTACCCACCTGGCTCTTTGACAAGAGCTAGAATAGCCCGTTGGGCTGATAAACTCTGGATGGGTCCCCCTCTCAGTCAGTCTTGGAGCCTCAAGGGGGAACAGAACAGGTGCTTGGTCTCATCCCCTGTGCACTGGTCACAGGAGAGCACTGTGGGTGGATTAGCAAGGAACAGAGAGGGAACGTGGTCCTCACTGGCCCCTGCATCCCAGTTTCTGGAAAGGAGGTGGGGACCCCTCCTGATTACTTCCACTGTGACCCAGGTGAAAGGCTGACCTGAGAATTTAAACCACACATGCTCTGGAAAGGAGACAAATGCATGGAAGAAAAACAGAAATCCAGGGTCCTAGGGAAACAGGATTTGTGTTTCCTGTTTACTTACAGGTGGACTCTGGGATTCACGGCTGCTTAGGAAGGACTGTCACCTGAGACTTTCTTTCAACTAAAACAAGACCCACTGTGGTCCCCCATCTCCATGCCCTGACTGAGGCCGGTGGCATTTGAGAAATAAATGCAGGGCCAGTTGTATACTGCCTGAGAGACACAGGTTACAACAACCCGAGGGACAGGTCTTCCTGCTTCTTGTACGTACTCTGGGGTGCTGTCCACAGGATTGGAGAAGTGGAAACACACCCAGATTTCTGGTTGGGGGGCTCTTTACACTTTAGAGCTTTGCCACCTTCCCACACCCAGTACCAGAAACTGGAAGGAAGAGGAGGATGCTGGCCCTCGCCCCACCCCGGGGAGTCAGCTCCGTTTCTCCAGGGACTGAACGTCCTTGCAGGTCATGGAGAAGGTGCTAGCCTCCGGGGGCTGATGCCAGGACACATGACAAGCTGCTGTTTAGCCATCTGCTGAGGAAATACCAAGGTAAATTTAAACGAGAGTGGATTTGTGACTTCTGTCTTTTCCAAAAAGATAGTGTTGGCAGGTTTATGAGAAAACCATTCCCAAACACCTTGAATTTATATGGCACGCTTATTTCAAAAGCTCTTCCACATCTGTTAGCTCTTTGAAGCCCCTGGAGGAAGGTAGGGCAGAAAGGAGGGTTCGGTCTGGGGGTGGGGAAACAGAGCCCCAGAGGGCTCCGGAGAGGTTGGGCGACTTGCCAAAGGCAAGGAGAGCCTTCCAGGGGGAGAGACGGGGGCAGCGGGGGCAACCCTGAGCCTTTCCTTCAGGGTGCAATGGAAACTTCTCTTCCTCTCAGAACCCTGGCCAAGGGTAGCAAAGGGAACACTTATCATCTCAGAGGCCAAGTGCACTGGGGCCTGGGAGCACCCCCTTTTCCTCTACAGAGATCTACACCCAAGTGCCCTATAAATCAGCCGAGATTTCAGGTAAAGAAATAATGGCTCCACAAACAGAAACAAACCAGGGCTGATTGACAAGGAGGCCCCTCATAATCAGTGCTGCAGTAAACTATACTAATTATGGTGTCAATTGGTAACATTATAAAGGTTGAAGCTACATAATGAAAAAAGAGCATACACACAGGCAGAGCGAGTTCAGCAAATGTAATTACAGGGTGACATTATTGGCAAATAGTATTTTATGAGGTATTAAGAAGGATGTGGCACAAACATATTCCCAAACTTGCTAGCTCCTCAGGTAAGAGGAAACTCAAAAATGGCCAAAGACTTAGTCCCAACTACTGGCATTTGCATAGATGAGTCCTTTGGGGCAGCCCTCTGAGGTCTTGTTGACATTTCCCATAAAAGATGTCACCCTTATTCTTTACAGACTATTGATACCCTGTTCTTTACCTGTCCTGAGCTGATGGCGGGGTCTTAGGTCCTTAGACATTGCACTATCCCATCTAGAAAATTCCATAAGTGTTTTATTTAGACTCAGAGTCACAATGTGGGTGTGGAAGTCTACCTGTTCATGCCAGATGTACTTATTAGTGTTGAACAGTCTTCATGGAAGTCTGTTCTAGAATCTCCAGCCAAGTTCTCTATTGTCACTGTGTTCATAGTCTATGGTGACTAATAAAAACATATCAAGCAAACCACTAAGGCAATTTCAAATTCAAGATGGCAGTAGACATGATGGGGAAAACAATGGATGCTGTGGTTGTGATTGGTCGGAAGGAATGGAGAGGCATAGACCATAAGAAAACCCAGGAAGCATCCTGGAAGAGGAGATACATGGACTCAGACCTATAGGAAGAGTTGGAAAGTTCTTTTCAAAGGAGAGCTCAAAAGTCTACTGATAGAGCAAAGGCAGAAGGTGGGTACCCCTTTAAGCAGCCGTAGTATGCCCAACAGGTTCTTGGATCAGAATGAAAAGAGAAACTCTCCTGATGTTATTTTATACTCCACAAATGAGTGCAGTCCCTCTATGTCTGTCCCTCTCTTTCTGACTCATTTCACTTAGCATGATATTCTTCATGTTTATCCATTAATAAGCAAATTTCATGACTTCATCTCTCTTAACAGCTTCATAGTATTCCACTGTGTACCAAAGTTTCTTTAACCAGTCATCTGCTTTAGGGCACTCGGGTTGTTTCCAGATTTTGGCTATTGTGAACAGTGCTGCAATGAATACATCACATGAGGCTGACATCCAAGGACAGTAGATACAAGGGCCAGAGGGATTGCCCCATAGCTGGAAGACTGCTTCATGAGCAGAGGGGAGAAGGCAGATGGAATAGAGAAGGAATCACTAAGAAAATAATGGCTGGAGGAACAGTTGGGATGGGAGATGCATGCCGAAAGTCAATAATGAACCAAACATGATGACCTCTCAGTGTCTGTGTTGTAAGCTATAATGCCCAAAAGTAGAGAGAGAGAGTATGGGGAATACTGTCTGCCATGGAGGCAGGGGGAGGGTGGGAAAGGGGGAGTATACCTGGGATATTGGTGGTGGGGAATGTGCACTGGTGGAGGGATGGGTGTTTGATCATTGTGTGATTGTAACCCAAACATGAAAGCTTGTAACCGTCTCACGGTGATTCAATAAAATTTGAAAAATTTTAAAAAGAAAAGATAAGAGAAACTCTCAACAATGAAGATATGTGGGGGCTTTTCAAGTGTGTGCATGTTTATGTGCATTGTGTGTCTCTGTGTGTATGTGTCTGTGTGTTTGGGTCCCAATGGGCAGTGCTCAGGATTTATGCCTGGCAAGTGCTCATCATATGTGATATCAGATATCAAAGCTAGGTCATCTGTGTGCAAGGTAAAAACCTTAGCCATTGTATAACTCCCTGGCCCCAGAAAGAAAATACATTTATGGGGCAAGAAACATCCTAGGCAGATCACATCAAAGGAGACTATTTAGTGCCTTGAGTACCACTTGATGTGGTTTTGGTAGTCCTAATACTGCTGGGGTAGCTTTGGATATATCCTGAATACTAGCCTTTGCATTTTGAAAGTTAGAGGAGAATCAGCTATCATGTAAGCAGTCCCCAAATACATTGGTGAGTCACATTCTATGTTATGGTTGTCTATTATTATTTTTTAATTTATTTATTTTTTAATTAGTGAATCACCGCGAGGATACAGTTACAGATTTATACATTTTCGTGCTCATGTTTCCCTCATACAATGTTGGAGAACCCATCCCTTCACCAGTGCCCATTCTCCACCACCAATAAACCAGCATCCCTCCCAACCCCAATCCCATCTCCCCCCACCCCACCCTGCCTCTGTGGCAGGGTATTTCCTTTTGTTCTCTCTCTCCAATTGGGTGTTGTGGTTTGCAATAGGGGTGTTGAGTGGCCATTGTGTTAAGTCTCTAGTCTACTTTCAGCCCTCGTCACCCTTCCCCCACGTGGCCTCCAACCACATTTTACTTGGTGTTCCCTTCTCTATCTGAGCTGCCTTTTCCCCAGAATGTGAGGCCAGCTTCCAAGCCATGGAGTCATATGGTTGTCTATTATTGGACAACAAGCCACTTCAAACCTAACAGTGATAGACCTTCATCCTCCCCATCGCTAGGCCTTGACTAGATATTTATCACTCATATGTGGAAGAGCACTTTCCACATGCTTGAGCCGAGCCTCACGTATAAGTGAAGTCCCATGGAACCCAGGTAATGCAGAACGTTGTGACCTTGACTTTTGACTTCACGTATGAGTGAACATATTCCTAAATTGTGACACATCCTAATTATTTTCCATAACTACCACACTAATGGTGCCAACGCCACCTGAGCCCTTAGTGCTTCTCCCAAACCAAGCTCACCATCCCGCCTTAGACTACGTGTGACTCAGCACGCCAGGCATGGAACTCTATGTGTGATGATCCCTGCTGGAACTCTACACGTGATTCCTGATGGACATTGCCGGCTGTTCTGCAAGATTCAAACAGAATGGTGTCAGCGGGGCACAAAGAAACCACAGCAGTGGCCACAGCATCCTGGCCTGCCTGGGCCTTGTGGAGTTTGCAGGGAGCACCGTCGGACACAGAGCCGTGAGGATAGTGAGCACAGTGGCTCATCCACTGTGGGGTGCTGTCGGCCAACACTGGGTGACCTGGGACTCGGCACAGATGTTCAACCTGGCACAGACGCTCCACGATAGGGTCCTGCTCTGCCAGCTTCTCAACAACCTCTGGGCGCACTCCATCAACCTCAAGGAGATCAACCTGAGGCCGCAGATGTCCCAGGTGCTGCCCAGAGACGCAGGCAGGTGCGCGCTCTTCAGTGTGCAGATTGTTAGTTACAACATGCCAGTCGACCAAAGCTTACATTAGATAGACTGGGAACACCTGTAAAGGTGATTACAGCCGCCCCAAAAGCCTGTGTCCCTCTCGGAGAGCCCAGCAAGCTACCAAGAGTATCCCGTCTGCACGGCAGAGGCTGGCAAGCTACCCGTGGCATACTCCATATGCCAAAAACAGTAACAATGATGATCCTCATTCCCCTGATTCTGAAAGAGCCCCCCAGTATGCCATCAGGCTACACTAGCACGTGACAGGGATGAATGGAGATGTTACTGTCACCCGCTCAAGCAAATCGATGAACTACAGGATGACAGTGATACAGTGAATGTGGAAGAGTCAGAAATGATAGATGGGGCTAAAACTATCCAAAGGCTTCTTCATACATGTGGCTGCTCCAGGGCCAGAAATACTGGAAGAGCAGGGGTGCTATTGGGTTCTCTCTTCCTTTGACTTCTCTGGATGGAGAAGTTGCCATTCTCTTCCAGCATGGCAATCTGGGTGTGATTGTTTCCATGAGGGGATTTGAAAAGATCCAGGTGGAAGTTGCAAAGTTCTCCAGACATAGCCACTGAAAAGCCAAAAAATCTTTTGTGCTACAATCCATTGATCAAGATTTACTAAAGTCATCCCTGAATCTAGGGGAGGGAAATTAGACTCCAGTATTCAGTGAGAAGAGTAGCAAAGAATGTACACTGATCTTTAACCTACCAAACCTACCAAACTCTGTTCAGAATAGGATAAAGTTCCTCCTCTCCCCTCCCCTCCCCTCCTCCCCTCCCCTCCCCTCCCCTCCCCTCCCCTCCCCTCTCCTCTCCTCCCCTCTCCTCTCCTCCCCTCTCCTCTCCTCCCCTCCCCTCCCCTCCCCTCCCCTCTCCTCCCCTCCCCTACCCTCCCCTCCGCTCCCCTCCCCTCCCCTCCCCTCCCCTCCCCTCCCCTCCTCTCCTCTCCTCTCCTCTGCCCTCCCCTCCCCTCCCCTCCCCTCCCCTCCCCTCCCCTCCCCTCCCCTCCCCTCCCCTCCCCTCCCCTCCCCTCCCCTCCCCTCCCCTCCCCTCCCCTCCTCTCCCCTCCTCTCCCCTCCCCTCCTCTCCCCTCCCCTCCTCTCCCCTCCCCTCCCCTCCCCTCCTCTCCTCTCCTCTCCCCTCCTCTCCTCTCCTCTCCCCTCCTCTCCTCTCCTCTCCCCTCCTCTCCTCTCCTCTCCTCTCCCCTCCTCTCCTCTCCTCTCCTCTCCTCTCCTCTCCTCTCCTCTCCTCTCCTCTCCTCTCCTCTCCTCTCCTCTCCTCTCCTCTCCTCTCCTCTCCTCTCCTCTCCTCTCCTCTCCTCTCCTCTCCTCTCCTCTCCTCTCCTCTCCTCTCCTCTGTTTTCTCTTCTCCCCTTCCCTTCCCTCCCCTTCCCTTCCCTTCTCTACTCTACTTTAATACTTTATTTTTTTCTTTGTTCCTTTGGACATTTGTCCCTCACACTCAGTGTCTTTATTTTTGCCCATCTTGTCTATGTCCATTGAGGGCCTACTCTGTGTCCTGACTCCAGATGCTATCAACAGCACCCATAATGGATGCTGCTGTGCCTCCCCCAGGAGCTTCATAAGCATGTTTTGTAATAACTTGCTAATTTTTAATGTGAAAATTGCCATGGAGGCTTTGTATATAAAGCAGGTCAAGGTAGGACTATTTAGGGAACCTCTGCAGAAGGCTTGGGGCATCAAGGTGGGTGAAGATATCATACAGCCATCATTAGAAATGGAGAAAGGAAACCAGGGAGAAAATTCTTTTTCAAGTAAGAAGCTGTACTTAAAAACAATACGGACTTGTCCTGAGGTGAGAGCTAGCTTATTAATGAGATTCAAAAAAATTTGTGCATCTGTGACAAATTGGCTTGTTATTAAAAAAAATAAAGATAAGAAAGTCCCAGGGGGAGCTAGTTTCAGGTAACACTGGATCCAGATTCACAGCGTCATCTGCAGCTTCCATGTGACATGCCAGTGAATGCAGGGTGGTTCTCACACGTCTTCACCTGTGCTGGCTTCACTCTCAGGGGGACTTTCTCCAGTTCGTTGGGGTCAAGGTAGCAACAGCAGTTCAAGATTTCTATAGTGAACCCCACCCCCACTCTGAGGATTTCCACTCAACCCACCTCTGGTTGCTCTCCCCGGGATCCTGTGCCCAAGGCCACACAGCCTGGGTGTCAATATGTCTTGTCCTGACTGTCCAAGTTTCAAGGTGTCCCAGACAGGCTGGAAGCCCCTGGCAGATGAGTTGATGGGTTCATTGATACTGAGAGTGAAGAAAGATAATTAGGTGCTTCTGTGGAAATGAGGCAGACGAGAAAGGCCAGCAAACAAAAGAGGAAAGAAAAGGCAGAACAAAGAACTAAGGAACGAGGAGATGAGGTCTGAGAGATACCCAGCCCCCCCCCCCCGCCCCCCACAAAGAGCTGGAGAAGAAGTCAGTTCTCTTCTCCATGCGCAAATGAACTTCACTTGAAATGAATCCTTGTTGGTTCAAGATCAGAAGTCAGGACCTTGCTTTGGACCCTGGTGCTGGTCCTCCGCCCAGCCTGCTCCTACCACCTGAACCTGAAGCAGCAAGGGTGCGCTCCGAGGGCAGCGAGCGCCGAGACCCATCCCCGAGAACCTTTCAGCAGGTGCTTCACCTTGGAGTGGAGCCAGGGAAAGGGAAACACAAGTGTAAGGCGGTATGATGAAACATTGCCATTAAGTTTAATGCCTTTGTAACAAAGAATGCCACATTTATTATCACAAATAAATCCGCGGATTTAACGCCCATCAGGCTTTCGACTTTATATTTCCATATAAAATAAATATGGCTGGAGTATAAGATTATGACTGCGCCATTATTTTCTAAAACTATTTCATTTAAGCACAGCCAAGCGGCCCTGTGCTGAAGACTGAACACGGGGCCGGCCAGCTGCTTCTGGACGTGCCTTTGCCCCCTCCGGAGCAAGAGCCAACCAGGTGGGCTTTCCTGCACAACTGATGGGTCTCATCACTGTTCAATGAATGGTTGCACTCTTTATAGGATAAACAATAAATTGCCCATGATTTATCATATTACCCAATAAATCATGTGACAAATCATTAGGCAGAGTGATAAAATCAAGTGTTTTAGAAATAAGTTAATCTATGATGCCAATGTGTAAACTAAACAGTTGCTTAAAAACCCTATTTGCTAATCATTTTTACATAAAGAAAGATTAATGATTATGTAGATTAAATGTGTACTTATTCCTATAAACATCAGACAGCCATGCACCCTGTTGGCCTTCTCTTTTTCGCAGAGGGCCCCCGAAAGCTGCTTTTCTTACAGCACAGTCCCCTCTGGCTCCCTCCTCCCTGGGTCCACCTTGACTGAGAAAGGCAGGGCAAAAGGAAGAAGCGGTTAATGAAGAGCGTGTCACTGGAGGGCTCTGCTGGGGAGGCTGTTCTCCCGTAAATTCTGTAATACACTAATTAACACTTTCATTAGGGCTTGGAGACAGGTTCCAATGCCGTTTGCTTCTCCAGCCTGCCTTCGACCCAGTGCTCCTTCTGACTTGTGACAACTGTGTTTATAGCTTCTCTGCCCATCGAGCTGGCTGGCACATCGAATCACCCTCAAGAGTACATGGGCATCACGTCACATTTGCCTGCCCAATATCATACATGACGAGCTGTGGCACCGCCAGGGCCTTAATGCACAGCTGCAAACGGCCGGCCCCCCAGAATGCATAGGCAGATATTAAGTTAAATCTTTTCGGAGTCAAGCTTGTTTCACGTCAGTTACACAAGCATATTGGTTCCTTGAAAAGAACAAATGCTTTGTGAGTCAGGGAACAGCATTAGGACTGAAACTGGAGAAATCACTCAAAGTGTCAACTCAACCCTGCCTTCCGAGGGCTTTTGCTTCGGGGACTAAGGAACAGGCTGTTTCATTTCCAGAATATGAATCCTGAACCACCTTCACTGTAAATTCTGGACTCCTCCACGTGAGAGAGAGTCACTTGACGGACAACCAGAAGGCCAGAGAATATGTTCCCTCTCCTGCATTAAACACTGTTTCCCTCAGTTAGTGCCTGAGACTTCGCATTGCCCAGAACTATAGCTTGATCTCAAGATATTCAAGCTAATCCTGGAGAGGCAGTCAGAAAGGAAGTCATTCTGTACCTATACCCAAGCCCACCCATTCTTCTGCATGACGTTCATGCTAAACTGCTGAGAGGATGCTAATCGCCCAGGTTTGGAAATCACCGTTCTCGGTCGTGAGAGATTGAGAAAGATGAGAAAGGAGAAAGTTGCCCTGAATGATCAATTCTTCAGAAAAGATCTGAAAAAAAAATCAAATGAATAAATTTTACTGGCAGCTTCCGTTTCAATGAACTACCTGAAAAAATATTGCCTCCAAGGCAAAAATCCAGTAAATGTGCTTTTACACATGGTCTTCAGCTCTTCCCAAGAGGCAGCTCATTAGTAGTTCAGAGAGGAATGTAATAGGAATTCCGCTTCCCTTGTCTTGCTCAAGATGCATGGCGTCAGGCCCTCGGTGGCCCCTGAGAAGCCTCCAGTTGCAGAGTGGCATCGGAAGAAAGGAACACAATTGCCAAGATAAGACAGGAAAAAAATTGCTGATTAAGTTGTATTTTCTATGTCCAGAAAAGAAAGTACCCAGTGATAACTCCTCCTATCCAACTTTTCACTCTTCTTATTCAGCCACCTCACATTTCTACTGCTCACATTTCAATCGACGACCTGTGTCAGTCACAATAGGTGGAGTTTTGCTTCAGTTACATAAAAGACTAAAATTTGTGAAAATAACGTGTTATTTCTTGCTCTTGCATTGTCACCATCAGTCCAGGGAGTGCTTTGGGTCAGCTGTCCTTTCCATGCTTAAGTCTGATGTGATCTCCACAGTAATACTGCTTTCTTCATCTCTGAGAAAAGCAGAAGCATGTAGCAATCTTAAATGCATTCACCACAGCAGCACAGACACACCACTTTGTTGGCCCCCAGTGAATCACATGCTCATTCCTAACTTCAGGCAAGAGGTAGCATAACTCTCCATATGCCAGAAGAAGAGAAGAAGCAGATATGGTCATGAGTCACTTCATGATGAAGAAACATCCTGAGATGTATCATGAGGCAATTTTATAGTTGTGTAGGTGTCATAGTTGTAGACATACACAAATATAGGTGATAGAGTCTATGTAGGCTAACAAATGGGACTCCTGTCATACGTATTATCCACAGTTTGCTAAAACATCATTTCGTGTACGTGACTGTATTGATAAACATTCATAATATTGTTCACACAACCTACATTTGAGAGCACCCTTCCCTGCAGCACACCACTATACAAAAGCCAAGAAGAATCAGATAGTACAGAAAGCATGCCGTGCTTTTGTTCAATTCTGGTTCAATCTCTGGTACCCTGAGCATCACTGGGTACAACTCTGGAAGGTCCTGAGCACCACTAGCTGTGACCTTGAAAGTCTCAAGAAATGTCAGTTAATACCCAAGGACAGTAGATACAAGGGCCAGGGAGATTGCCGGATAGCTAAGAAAATGATGACTGGAGGAACCAGCTGGGATGGGAGTTGCATGCTGAAAGTAGATAATGGATGAAACATGATGATCTCTCAGTGTCTGTGTTGCAAGCCATAATGCCCAAAGGCAGAGAGAGAGAGTATGGGGAATATTGTATGCCATAGAGGCAGGGGGAGGGTGGAAAAGGGGGGGTGGTATAACAGAGATATTGGTGGTGGGGAATGTGCACTGGTGGAGGGATGGGTGTTTGATCATTGTGAGACTGTAACCCAAACACAAAAGCTTGTAACTATCTCACGGTGATTCGATAAATTTTTTTAAAAGAATCAGTTAATCAGAGTACCACAGGACCTGAGCATCACTGAATTATCAGGTCCAAGCAGAGTCCCTAGGTGTCCTGAGTATCTCTTGGGAGGACCTTCTCCTCCAAAACATAAAATCAAGAAGCAACGATTCCAATTAGTAGGGTTCCATCCCCTAAATCTGGACTACCTTCATTCTAAAAATTATGGTTCCTATACTCTGCCAGGGGTGGGGAGAGGCACAACGTGTGTGGTGCTCAGTTGGGCAGAGGCAATATACTCTAATGGTCAAGCTCAAGGGTTAGACAGTCTGCACTTGAATCCCAGCTCTAATACTTATTGCCGGTATGGCCTGGGCAAGTTAATTAACTTCCTTACACCTCAATTTGCTAATCTGCAATGTGGAGCTAATAACGGTGACCGACTCCCAGGGTTAGGATGATGATTAATTACATTAATACAGGTGAAGCCCTTGGCACTGAGTGAGTGCTATGGAAATGTTTACTGTGACTGTGACACTTTCAATTTGCAAGGGACTCTCACAACCATTAGTTCACTTGGTGATTTAATTCACTGAAGATGAAGTTTATCCCCTGTCTCTTGAATCTTTTCCCCCCATCCCAAGCAAAATCCAGGGGTGAGAGAAGGTGGATGACTTGTTTAAAGTTTAAGAAACACTTTAGGAAACTACATTTTTGAAGAAATTATAGGCTTGGTGTATGAAAATAAGAAGAATTTGAAGGAGTCTGCATAGGAAGTTTATACCTGGAGAAAGGTCCCTGAGTCTCCTGCATTTATTTTCTAATTCTTGAGGAACTGAATGGGCCCTTTGACTTAAGCTTGATGATTTAGGAGCAGAAGTAACATGGCTGTGTGGGGCTCCAGAGATTTCTTCTAGCTCCTAAGATTTTCCATCACTCTCTTCTCCCATCACAAGAACGGAGAGAGATACTGTGTTGAGGAGAAAGGGCATGGATTGCTGAGCAATATCTAGCAAATTGTTGCCCCATGGACCTGTGGTAGAATATGTGCAGCCGATCTGTTAAATTAATCACTAATGTCTCATAATTATTTGTTATCACAACATACTCTAGCCTAGGCTACTAGGGATCTCAAAGGAGTTTTTCTCTGGAATGAAAGGAACAAAGGGCAGAGAAGACAGAGTCAGACAGAGTGGCAGGAAATCGCTTTTAAAAAAGAATAATTCACTGAAAATTTTTTTCTGTACTTTATTACATGATATATATTCCCCTTTTTTACCTATTATGTTTTGCATTCTATTCTATTTTTTGAGGTTTTACTTGGCAAGAGAAATGCCGAGCCTGAGTTCTATGTTAGAGAGAACACCAGAAAAATGACTGAACACCTACAGGTCCCAGCATGGAATCCTCAGGTGGAAAGTTGGAGCTAGCCATATGTATAATAATATACATTATCAAGATATTCCTTCTCCAGACACTTTAGAGGGGAAATAACCATAGTTTACTCAAGGCATCGTATCACTTGTACCACTCTCTCATCCCATTGATCTTCGATTTGTTCGAGCAGGTGCCAATAATGTCTCCATTCATCCCTGTCATGTGCTAATGTAGCCCAATGGTGTCTGCTCCCTCCAGGAATATGAAGAGCCTCAAACCGTTCATTCAAGGTCTTGACGAAGAAATTGGACCATCTCATAGGTGGGTGGCCACACATTCTTTTGACATCCCATGGAATCCAGTTGGTAACAGCTCTAGTCCAGGGGTCATCTCCTATCTTATTTTTGATGCCTTGGCAAACAAGACAGTGTCCCTGATTCTCGATCATTGACAAAAGTTGGAACTCTGGATTTCTTCTCTCACTTGTGTGAAATGGGATATTCTAAGCATAGCTCTTTCAATTCCTCTTTGAGAGACCCCAATAGCTCTCTTATCCTGTTTTCATAGGGCCCAGGTTTCTGAGGTGTATGTTAGTGCAGGAAGAATGGTGGAGTCAAAAAGATGTTCCCGGAACCGGAGGGTCTTCATCCTCTTAACAACTTCTTCGATGCTCTTGAAGGCGTTCCATGCCTCTCTCTTCCTCCTGCGCAGCTCAAGCGCAAGTTGTTCCTTACATTGAGTTCTCAACCTAGGTACACATAATTGCTGTATTTGGAGATGTTAATTCTGTTGAGAGCAAATGGAACATCAGTAACTAGTTCGTTTCTCATGAACATTGTCTTCATGAGATTCAGCTGTAATCTGACCTTTCCACACTCACAGTCAAAATTGGCCAACATTCCTGCCGCTTGGCTAATATTTGGTGTTACTAGAATGATGTCATCAGTGAAGTGGAGGTGGGTATAGTTGCTGACTGTCTATCTTCACTCCCATTCCTTCCCATTCCAGTCACTGCATGACATTCTCTAGGGTGATACTGAAGAGTTTCGGTGAAATGGTATCATCCTGCTGAAACCCTCTCTTTACATCGATGATCACTTATTTGTAAAATTGTGAGATCCTGGTGGTGAATCCATAATACAGCTCACAGAAGATCCTGATGTACTGAGTTTGAACGCCCTATTTGGTTAGGGTTTCGATGACCGCTTCAGTCTCAACAGAATCAAAGGCCTTTTTTAAATCAATGAACATTAGAAAGAGCGGCATCTTGAACTCTTGCAAAATCTCAATGAGCTTGGTCATCATCTGAATATGGTTGATCGTGCCGAATCCTTTTCAGGACCTGGCTTACTTGTATGGTTGTCCTTCATCTAGTGTTCTGCCAATTCTATTCAGGATGACTCGGGTGAATAACTTGTAGACTCTAGGCAACAGGCAGATCGGGCAATAGTTGCCACTGTTGTGGATGTCTCCCTCTTTGTACAACAGGACAATCCTGCTGGTTTTCCATTGGGATGGAACCTCGCATTCAGACAGGTAGCGTGTGAAGAGCCGAGCCAGTGTACTGAAGAGTACTGGTGGCAGATTCTTCAGGTGTTCGGGTCTGACCTTGTCTGGACTGGGTGCTGTATGCTTCTTTACTGATCAAATGCGTCAGATTTCGGAAGGGAGAATACTGGAATGACATATCCACCTTGAAGAATTTGGTATGTGGGCAGGTGGACATGGCTATTGAAGAGATTCGAGTAGAAGTCGTGGAGAACCTTTTCCATTGCCCTTATGGAAGATGTGATAGATCCATCAGGATGTCAGAGGGCAGTCATCTTGATCTTATAGTTGGTGAAGGACAGACAGGCATTGCAAATATTTTTTCCGGCTTCTACTGCATTGGACAACACTGCTGCTCTTTTCTCTTTGAGGCCTTCCTTTATCTCTTCTCTGCATAGCTTTATGAGCTCGAACATTAGCTTGTGATTGCCTGAGGCTCACACCAAACCATGTTGGTGAATGAGCTCAAGCGTTTCCAAAGACAGGCGTCTTTTTGTGGCTTTCTCTCTCTCAGTGTTCCTCGAACAGTCGTGGAGGTGCTGAACCAGTCGATCGTATTCCTTGTCAATATTGTCAATGACAGCATCTTCCCACGTTGCTGCAATAGTGCCAAAGAGCTCCCAGTTGGTGTTCGTTCTGGGAGTTCTCTTCTTAAACTTTGCAGCCCTTTCTCCCCTCTCCATGAAGTAGAATTTTTCACGAAGGAAACGGTGGTCTGATCCCATTTGGAATTTTGGGACAACAGCAGCATAGGTCAGGGAAAACCATTGATTGAACATTATGTGGTCATTTTCGTTGTGGAACTGTCCACCGGGAGACTGCCATGTCCAATGTTTAGATTCGGCCTTCTGGAACTGTGAGTTACCATGGATGTTCTTGGTCAGCATGATGAACTCAGACAGTCTCTCACTCTGTTCCATTCTAGGACATGTGTCCTCATGTGAAGTTCTTCAGGTGATCTTCTCAGTCCTATCTTGGTGTTAAAATCACCAACAATGACCTTGTAAAAGGTGTGGTCTTCTTTATAGAACTTCTCCAGCTCCATGTTGAACTTCTCAATTTCGTCTTTGTTGTTGTTGGATGTTGGTGTGTAGATGATGAAGATAGAAACTGCCAGCAATGAGCCACATCTCTTCAAATGTAAGCGTATGATTCGGGTTGTTAGGCATCCAAACAAATCAATGTTCATGGCCAAGTTTGTGTTGATGAGGGCCCTGACACCACTGTCGCCTTTACTGTCACATGTTTCGAGGAAGAGTTCTTCTCCAGTGTCGAAAAAGGTGTGAAGTGATCGATGCCTTCTCATCTTGGTCAATCCAATGACATCATACTTGATCTTCAGTGCTTGCACCATCAGATCCTTGATGGACACTTCTGATGCCAGGATGTGTGCGTTAAAAGTGCAGACAATCCCTGGGGTCAGGGGAATGAGGCCCATTTTTGTTACTGTTTTTGGCATATCAAGTACGCCATGTGTAGCTTGTCAAGCTCTGCCGTGCGAGTGGCATGTAGGGAGGTGGCCCTCTTCCTACTCCTCACTTATCTACTACTCAAAGCAATATTATATTATATTACTGAATGTAACTTATGAGTTGTAAAGTTACTCATAAAGAAACTGAGTTAGGATGAATAGTAATTAATAGTAATAGTAATTAATGTCTCATCATATTTACAGATAATAAACACAAAAGATATACAAGATTTAGAGAGACTGATTAATTTTCTCAAATTGACTCAGGAATTAATAAGAGAACTTGGGACTATCACTGTTCTGCATCTAACTCAATATAATATTTTTAAGTAGATGCATATGTAGGCCAATTTCAGTTCCATCAAGGCCAACAATGACCTTCATGTTGCTAAATGCCAGCCATTGGGTCAATGTGTCTGCAACTTGGGATTCTATTGGCCATTTCCTTTTCTTAGGAAATTTTCTTCATGAGTTTCACAAAATAACTCTGTCCTATTTTTTTTTCCTGCGTCACTGCCTACAACTGCTCATTCTTCTTTGCTGAATCTTCATCTTCTCAATATTCAGAGACAGGTTGGTCAAGTCCAGTCCTTTGAATATCTTGTCTTTTATATCTATATCTTCATTCTTTGGATGATTAAATAGAATTCTATAATTTAAAATTCCATCTATATACTAACAAACCTATCAAATTTATAACAGCAACAATCTCTACCATATACTCTAAGTCATAAACCCAGTCTCCTACCTGGCACTGCTAGTTAAGTAGCTACTAGGCATCTTATACATTTAATGTGTCCAAACCAGACTTTTACTTCTCCTGCATAGACTTGTATGTATCAAGTAACTGAATATTCAGTTTTTTTCTATCTAGCTTTAAAACTTAGAACTGTTATCAGCTGTGCTCTTTCTCACTCCAGTGACTCTTCAGTTTAACAGAGTACAACAGCCACCGCCAGGATGCAAATTGCTGGCCTACCTCACCTGTGTTCTGAAGTCAGTGTGTTTATTGAGTAACCTAACTCACTTCCTCCAAGTGCTTTCTTAAATATCACTTCAAGGTGAAAGGACAAGGAATTAACTACCAAATTTACAGTCTACCAAGCTCCTTTCCAGAGGCATTTCAGAGATGATTCCCTCCACACTTAGAACCACTGGTGATGGTACATGGTTTACTGAATTATTTTACTTATACTCCATTTGCCTTCTACCCATGTGTACTACTAAGAAAGTGAACTTTAGGAGAGTTGAAATTTTTACCGTATCCACCAGAGCACACAACAGATGATGGACCCAAGAAGATCCACTATACCATTTTATTGAATGGACAAATCGGCAGCCCTTAGTACTCCTAGGTCTCCTCACCATCAACTCCTCCCTGTTCTCCCTCTTAGTTGTTGAAATCAGTTGTTGAAAACCTTTTTCACCCCAGTGTCCCTTAAGACACCAGTGTCCCTTAAGACACCCACTTGGTGTCTTAAGGGACAGGCTCCTTAGTTTTTCTGCCGGCTGCCTTCCTTTTTTTTCCTCCAATAGTCTTCCTGGCTCCTGCTGGAACAGATTAAAGAATCCCCTTCTGTCCCTCATTGAACTCAAGGACCTGATATATTTTCTCCACTCACAAGCTCAGGCTGTGCTTGGCTGGAATTGCGATTGGAAATGTCATGGTCCAGCAGTTTATTTTCCTTTGCCATGAAATTTTTCCTGACTATTCCAGCTGATATTAATCTCCCCCACTTCTAAATCATTTTAGGGCATGACAGATGATAATAAAACAATAAACATGTATACACATCTCATCGTCAATGCTTGTTCAGTATGAAAGATTATCATACCCATTTTACCAACAAGACAACTGAAGTTAAGCTGCTTATCCTAGTTTAAAAGAGTTAACAGTGTAAATATTCTAATGCATGTTGGTCTATATTCAAATATTTTGCCTGTAACTCAGTTAAAGGTTAGAATCTTGGCAATTTGTCATTTTTCTCCTAGAGGTGGGATTCAAGTTCCCAAGGGGCTCCTATACAAAGAATGTTCTGCCCCTGATGTTGTTAGTCTCTGGTTTCTGAAAGGCTGGTACATGCATGACACAGGTCTAACTCTTATCCAGATTCATCAGTTTTGGTCTTTTGTGGGGGAGAGGAGGCAATTTTCAGAGCCACTACATAAGAACACTCGGGTGGGAAATCTATAGCAGGGCGGAAGGAGGAGCTGAGTGAGAGAGAAGCCTGCACTTGGCTGTGACAATAGCATCTTTAGGACTGACTTCTCTCTCCAGACCCCTGTCCCTCTGTGATGTCATCCTGCTTCTTAACGTTGAAACACACCCAGCCTTGGAAACAAGAGGCACTTGGATTCTTGGTCATCTGATATCTTCTGTTGGCCACAAAGTCAATTTCAGGCGCTTCCAACCTCATCCACTGTTCCTCAAACTTTCTATTTTTGTGGTATCACTTGTACCACTTGTAGAACCGTTGATCTTCGATTTGCTTGAGCGGGCACCAGTCTCCATTCATCCCTGTCTCAAGCTAGTGCAGCCCAATGATATCTGCTTGCTCCAGGAACAGGAAGAGCCTCAAATCATTTATTCAGGGATTTGACAAAGAAATCTGACCATCTCTTTGGTGAGCGGCCACGAGGTCTTCTGACATCCCATGGAATCCAATCGGTAACAGCTCTAGTCCAGCGGTCATCTCTGAATCGCATTACATGACCGGCCCATCTGATTTTTGATGACTTGGCAAACGAGACAGCATCCCTGATTTTTGACCATCGACGGAGGTCAGAAATCCGGATTCCTTCTCTCACTTGAGTGAGACATGATATTTTTGTGGTAGAAATGGGAAATTCTAGCTCCTCGCTGGTTGAGTCGCCAACCCTGCTAACCATCCAGTGCTCTGGTCTCCCTGGCCTTGACATCAACTGTTCCTTTCTCAAAACCAGGGCTTTGAATAATGTCCCTGGGAATGTCTGTGGTTAGTGACTGCACACAGTGTGGTCCGGGTGGGCGGCTCTGCCTAAGAATTCCTGAGTTGTTCAGGGAGAGGAGCGCTCGCCCAAGTCGGGCAGCCAGCATCTGCCCCAGCCTGAAGGAAGCTAAAAGAGTCTCCACTCCCACTGTATGTTCTAACCACTAGACTGAGCTCCTGTTGCTCTACAAAAATGATTTGATTTTAATTAAAATAGGAGCATAAATTATTTTTATCCCTGTATTATTGGGCGGTAAGTAAATTCACAGTAACTCACTGGATTTTTAAAAATCTATTTTAAATATAAACACACTGCCATATTTTCTGTGGGTTTGAAAGCTTATGTTAAGTTTGCAAATAAGTCAACTCCATAAAGATAACATCTTTCCCTAAAAAATGTGTTGTGTTCTAATGGCTTGCTATGGAAAATTAACATCTTATTAAGAACATTCTTGAACCACCCCTCAGCAGCGGGCAAGGCCCCGAGGAAACCTGCTTTCTTCCCTTTGTCCCTGGAACCCACATGTCTGACAGGATGGTCTCAGAACTGATTCCCCCAAGGATGTTCTGCAAGCTTATAGGTGTTTTATTTTGAGTCGTGCAGAACTTATTTGGAAACTTACCTTGTGACATGACTGACAGGTCCTGTATGCACAAAAACACCAGAATGAAGGAGGCTCACCCTAAAAAAAAAAATGTGCTCTAGGCAAGCTTCCTAGAATCATATCAGCTGTGGGTCTGAGCCTGTGGGATCACCTTTCCCCACTTCCACACCCTTCCAACAGCCCTCAGGGTAGGGACCCAGCACTGAACTGTCACCCATTACCTAGAAATCCAAAGCCACATGGGAATTAAGACAAATTTGCCTCAGGTCTTCCTTGAGTCTCATTGAGGATTGTTTTGCATTTGTTTTGGGATTTTGATGCCCTCCTTCCCCCAGTGCTCACTCCTGGCTCTGTGCTCAGAGATCACTCTGGGAGGGGCTGGGGGACTCCCCTCCCCCTCCAAGGTGCTGGAGATCCAAACTCTGAGGCACTGTCCTCTCTCTCTCTCTCTCTCTCTCTCTCTCTCTCTCTCTCTCTCTCTCTCTCTCTCTCTCTCTCTCTCTCTCTCTCTCTCTCTCTCTCTCTCTCTCTCTCTCTCTCTCTCTCTCCCTCTCCAGAGCTCAATGACAATTGCGTTGGGCACCATTTCTAGGGGCTAAGCCTGGGAGGGGCTCAGCTAATGCCACACCCAGTTTGCTCTGACCAATCTTTGCTCCTCCTCTCCCCACTCCCACCTCTGGCCCTTAGAAATTTTACCAAAATAAACAGGCTTGTGTAAATACGAAAAGGGAAAAGCTGTCAAAACCTGCATGAGTTGTTTAAATACCATGAATAAGAACCCGTAACAATAGGCACATCAATGAAGATGTGTTTCCTTCAGACTTGGCCATGTGCCACCCAACTCAAGTCCCCCAGAAAACGCCCGCCGCTCACTCGGCAAAGGAGGGAGCTTGGCTCACCCTCCCTTGGCAACACCCCCTCCCCAGTAAAACATTTTTGACAAGCAACTCATGTAGAGCCATTTCCCACAGCTTTCCATTCATTTGCATTCTCATTAGAATAATGTGATTTCGCAAAGTGGGAATGTGCAAGTCCTCGCCGCCTCTCAGAGCAAACGCTAAACCCGATTCCAAGCAGAAGAACCTGCGAGGCCCAGAGAAGCCTGTGGCCCATCCAGACTCAGCGAACACGGCGGACGCGGCACTACTGTAGCATTGGGACCTTTTAAGGATGTGTTCAGAATGAACCTGAACCAGAAAGGAGGCTTTGAAATGAAAGAACTGTTTTTGTTTTACTTTTTCAAAGTGGGCTCTGGCACCACAAAAGGGCAGTGCAAAGTGATCTCGTGGAGAATAGGAAAAGCATGCACTTTGCATCGTTCTACTGCTTGGGTTTCTCGAAGAGACGTTGCCCTGGATTTAAAATTGCCACAAGCCAACTTTTTAAAGGTGCTATAATGGGATCAATTTCTCTGAGTCATTCCCAGGCGTGACTTAGCAAATACGGCTCTGACTATCATCTCTGATTTTACTGTGCAGTTACTGAATGATATTGTGTAAATTATTTTTTTTAATCAGTTAAAAGTGAGGAATAAACAACGCAGACCATGTTTTTTCCCCCACATCCTAAGCTGGTTTAGATTCCTCCCCTTTCGTGGGCATGGCTTCTTTTATTTCCCGAAAAACTGGAAAAATTTATGAAGCCGAAAAACTTTGCATACTGAATCATCCAGTATTTTCTTAGCTGGTCTTTACTTCGAGTGAGGAAAGAAATGTTTTTCACGGTAAAGACCCATGATAAACATCTCAGACCCTTGCAGGAAAATGGGGCAAAATGTTGCTTTTCAGTGAATTTTACTTAAATTTAAATTGTCAATTGTCTGACTCTAAGAGTAGTTTTGGCTAAACCTTGGGAACTAGACCCTCCGGATGCACCACACCGTGGAAGAACAGTACAAAGAGGATTCAGCCATGGCACTTCGGCACAGCTCTCGTGCC